>NC_053493.1:39956391-40086391 GCF_905171775.1 Rana temporaria | reverse complement strand
AAATCACCCTATGTCTATTAGGGGCATAAGGTGACTGAGAAATGATATCTTGGACTACTTAAAATGGGACAGTAATATTTATCAACAATATTCCCCAGGATATATGTAAAAACTATTTACTGGTTGTTTGATTCTGAACTCAACATTTTAGTTGAAAGATGCTAATGTCATCACCTCCAACCACCTGGCTGCCTGTTGTAATAATGTTAATGAATCCAGACTAAGTTCTAAGGATCCTTTAATGGGGGCTTGGGCTAATTGACCCTGTATTGTATGGAAGGATTCCTGTGATAATGTGTACTGAAGTTCAGGAGACAGCCAGGCTGCTAAAAGGAATTAGGTAATTGGCATGTTAATTAGGTCTGGTCACAGGTGTATTTACAGAGTAATATGATGCACCTCCTCTTTTAACTGTGTATAAAACTTGTGTTTTTTTCAATAAAGATTGTCAGTCCTGCTTGAACCTCAGGACAGAGCTTAGTTTCATTATTGGGGGGAAAATTATTCTTATGGGTCTTGTTCGCCTGACTGGAGTGTCAGTAGCGGCCTTGGTGTTCGGGAATGGAATGTCCTAAACGGCGTTAACCCCTTTCATACACGGGGTGTCGTTGCACCCCCCAACAGCAGATGCAAGTCACTCAGAAGGGCCCCCAAATGCCAGGATTTGTCGGCTCATCCGATTTAACTCTGTCATTTTTAAAGACGGAAGCTTACAGTAAGTCTTCCACTACTCCCTTCCTTTGCAGCTCTAGCTGATGACCTCTCCTTTCAGATTAGAAGACCGATCGGGTTCTCCTGTCAGGTTTTCATGTGTCCCTGATCGGACTCTCCAATCTTCTCTATGGATCGGTGGGTGTCAACGGACATGTGTCCTACCACCAGTTTTGCAAACCATCAGTATTTTTACTGGCTGCCATTAACCACTTAACCCCCGGACCATATTGCTGCCCAAAGACCAGAGCACTTTTTGCGATTCGGGACTGCGCCGCTTTAACTGACAATTGCGCGGTCGTGCGATGTGGCTCCCAAACAAAATTGGCATCCTTCTTTTTTTCCCACAGATAGAGCTTTCTTTTGGTGGTAATTGATCACCTCTGCGTTTTTTATTTTTTGCGCTATAAACAAAAATAGAGCGACAATTTTGAAAAAAAATAATATTTTTAACTTTTTGCTGTAATAAATATCCCCCAAAAATATATAAAAAACATTTTTTTTCCTCAGTTTAGGCCGATACATATTCTTCTACATATTTTTCGTAAAAAAAAATCGCAATAAGCGTTTATTGATTGGTTTGCGCAAAAGTTATAGCGTTTACAAAATAGGGGGTATTTTTATGGCATTTTTATTAATATATTTTTTTTACTAGTAATGGCGGCGATCAGCGATTTTTTTTTTCGGTACTGCGACATTATGGCGGACACTTTTGACACATTTTTGGGACCATTGGCATTTTTATAGCGATCAGTGCTATAAAAATGCATTGGATTACTATAAAAATGCCACTGGCAGTGAAGGGGGTTAAGTATGTGCCTGGGTAAGTTCTTACTGTGGGGGGGGGGGGGGGGGGGGGTGGCCTCACTAGGGGAAACACTGATCCTCTGTTCATACATTGTATGAACAGAAGATCAGCATTTCCCCTGCTGACAGGACCGAGAGCTGTGTGTTTACACACACAGCTCCCGGTCCCCGCTCTGTAACGAGCAATCGCGGGTGCCCGGCGGCAATCGAGCCCGCCGGGCACACGCACAGGAGTCGGGGGCGAGCGGTGGGCGCGCGCGCCTCTGGCGGCGCGCGCACGCCCCTAGTGGGCGCTCGAAAAGCGGACGTATAGCTACGGGCACTCGCCCAGGAGAGCCGACCTGCCGCCGTATAATGACGGTGGCTGGTCGGCTAGTAGTTAAAAAACAGGCACTTTTCTCCTGACAGTGACAGGGAAAGGTTGCCAGTAAAAAAATATGGCTGTGATGCTTGGAGACGGCCGAGACTATCCAAGTGCCTGCTACAGTGTGTTCGGGTGGCACCAGAAGGGGATGGGTCTGGCAAAGGCCTGAGCTTGTCATGTGATGTCATGGTGCAAGGGAGCCACCCATTCTAATTTCTTGCCCTCTTGAGTCTTGTCCCTGTGCTACTTACTTACTATATCGAAAATAAAATAAGTATGATTTATCCTTAACATCTACCCTAAATTACATTGCTTCTTGTATATTGTATTGTTTGTAGCCTAAATACTGAAATTTTCACTTAACCACCTCAATACTGGACATTTTCACCCCCTTCCTGCCCAAGCCATTTTTCAGCTTTCAGCGCTGTCACACTTTGAATGACATTTGCGCGGTCATGCAACACTGTACCCAAATGACATTTTTATCATTTTATCCCCACAAATGGAGCTTTCTTTTGGTGGGATTTTATCACCTCTGTGTTTTTAATTTTGTGTGCTATAAACAAAAGGAAAGTAAACATTTAAAAAAAAAAATGCAATATTTTGTACTTTTTGCTATAATAAATATCCCACAAAAATATATAAAAATAAAAAAAAATTCCCCTCCGTTTTGACCGATATGTATTCTACATATTTTTGGTAAAACAAAATCGCAATAAGCGTATATTGATTGATTTTCGCAAAAGTTATAGGGTCTACAAAATAGGGGATAGATTTATAGCATTTTTATTATTGCTTTTTTTTTTTTTTTTTACTAATAATGGCGGCGATCTGCGATCATTCACATTTATACAGCGATCCATGCTATAAAAATGCATTGAGTACTGTATAAATATGACTGTATAAATATGACTGTCAGGGAAGGGGTTAACACTAGGGGGCGATCAAGGGGTTAAATGTGTTCCCTAGGGAGTGATTCTAACTGGGGGGGGAGGGGACTGACTGGGGGAGGTGATCGATCGGTGTCCCTATGTACAAGGGGACACACCATCGGTCTCCTCTCCCTGACAGGACGTGGATTTGTATGTTTACACACACAGATCCATGGTCCTGCTCAGTTAATGGGAATCGCGACCGCCGGGCGCACGCATCGGATCCCCTAGTGGCTCGGGAAGGCGAAGATGTCATATGATGTCCGGCCAGAACGAGAGCCTCATTGTCCCGCCGTCATATGAAGGCGGGCGGTAGCAGAGACGTATCTAGTGAAAATGGCGCCTATGGCAAAAGCACTGAAACTGCGCCCCCGTCAAAACATTTGAAACATTTCAGATAACCAGCGACAGAGAGGGACACAGTGCGACGAGGACAGAGAGGCACACTGGGGACCACTGGCGGCTGGTGCCGTCATGGGGGCACCTGTCACTCCCCTCTGCAGGTCAAGTAGCAATATTAGCAATTGCTGTGCCGGCGCCGCGCTTCAGCAGGCCGGCCGCGATGCCGGGAGCTACATTAGTGCGGGAGGCGGCCACAGGAGGACAGGTGGGTTTTTTTTTTTGTGCGGGGGGTAGCTTTTTGCCGCCCCCCTCCCCATGGCGCCCATGGCACTTGCCATGGCTGCCATACCCTAGATACGCCACTGGGCGGTAGGCTACTGGTTAAAACTGCAATTTTGTAACTTTTGCAAATGCCAGTTAAAATGGGGCTGCGCCAGTAAATTTTGCATGTCGTGTCAGTAAATCTCAATCTGGTAGGTTGGCATCACTGCCTACCACCCTACTCAGCTTCAATGCCATCTAGAAAGAAGGGACAAAATCTTATATGTGCAATTTTTTTTTTCCGGAGAAAGCATTAACCCTTTCCTGGCTGCCTAACACATTTATGCTGCATTGGGGAAGGTGGGCTTTAATGCTCAGTCCTTCATGTATCCACGGCGGGCTAAGGTTTTGTGCCAATTCCAATAAAGCTTAAAATAAATACAGTTTCAAGCAAAAGTCCAAGGTTGAAAGTGAAACCAACAACTTTGAATTCCCTTCCATTGTTATATTTCAGCCAATTAATATGCTGCACTCGACACCATTGTGTTTCCTTCACCCGTATGATAAGACATTGAGCAAAAGGGAACGACCTTAAATTTATAAAAGGTCAATTGCGCTCCAAATGTCTTGAATAATTATTGTAGATAATGCTTCCAATATGGTACAGGACATGACCCGGTGTACTCTGCGGTGTAGCCCAATATGATGTCTTGTCTATGTATAATGCCTCCAGTACAACACGGGACATTCTGACCTGATCTAATGCAAGAACAAAAAAACTAATAATATAATAACCGCTTTAATAAAATCTGGTTTGTTTTCATTTTCAAATGCCGACTTTTGCTTGAGTTTTGTTTTACTAGTTAGTGATCCTTGCACACGGTGGTATTATTATTATTATTATTATTATTATTATACAGGATTTATATAGCGCCAACAGTTTGCGCAGCGCTTGGTATTGATGTATGAATGCCGTACTTCCTTGTAGAACAGTGGTCTCAAAGTACCGGCCCGCGGGCCATTTGCGGCCCGCGGACCAGTTATAAATGGCCCGCAGGCAGGGTGGAAGTGGGGGGAGCAAAGAGTAAAAAAAAAAAAAAAATTTTTTTTTTTTTTTTTTTTTTTGGTGAGCTGGTGCTATCTGCTGGTGAGCCGTTGGTATTACAAGTTATTACCACCAGATGTGAGCTGGCGCCATCTGGTGGTGGCCGTTGGTATTACAAGTTAAACAGCAATTCTAATGTCATTTTACACTATTTTCACTGCCATCTTCTTCCCTCTAATTAGAACCCCCAAACACTATACATATTTTTTATCCTAACACCCTAGAGAATAAAATGGCGATCGTTGAAATACTTTCTGTTACGTCGTATTTGCGCAGCGGTCTTACAAGCGCACTTTTTTGGGAAAAAATTACACTTTTTTTTAATTAAAAAATAAGACAACAGTAAAGTTATCCCCATTTTTTTTTATATTATGAAAGATAATGTTACGCCGAGTAAATTCATACCCAACATGTCACGCTTCAAAATTGCGTCCGCTTGTAGAATGCCGACAAACTTTTTTACCCTTTAAAATCTTCATAGGTGACGTTTAAAAAAATCTACAGGTTGCATGTTTTAAGTTACAGAGGAGGTCTAGGGCTAGAATTATTGCTCTCGCTCTACCAATCTCAGCGATACCTCACATGTGTGGTTTGAACACCGTTTACATATGCGGGCGCTGCTTGCCTATGTGTTCGCTTCTGCGCGCAAGCCCGTTGGGACGGGGTGCGTTTTTTGGCTCCTAACTTTTTTAGCTGGCTCCTAGATTCCAAGCAAATTTGTCAAACCCTGACTTACACCAGTGCTGGTGGTAATAATGCGCTCGCTGACACCAGTACTGTTGTTTTTGAAGTTTGAAAGTTTGCATGCGGCCCCCCATGGCATATGAAAACTTGTCTTGTGGCCCTCAGGTAATTTGAGTTTGAGACCCCTGTTGTAGAATGTTCCTGTGCAAAAAATATGAGTATGGTCCACATGGTTCACGTTTACATGTGTATATGATCTACCATTAACCACTTAAGGATCGGAAGAATTTACCCCCTTAATGACCAGGCCATTTTTTTGCGATACGGCACTGCGTCGCTTTAACTGACAATTGTGCGACACTGTAACCAAACAAAATAATGTCCTTTTTTTTTTTTTTTTTTTTTTTACCCACAAATGGAGATTTCTTTTGGTGGTATTTGGTCACCTCTGCAGGTTTTATTTTTGGGGTTTTAAACAAAAAAATAGCGACAATTTTGAAAAACAAAAAAAATATTTTTAAGTTTTTGCTATAACCACTTAAGCCCCGGACCATATTGCTGCCTAAAGACCCAAGGGGTTTTTACAGTTCGGGACTGCGTCGCTTTAACAGACAATTGCGCGGTCGTGCGACGTGGCTTCCAAACAAAATTGGCGTCCTTTTTCCCCACAAATAGAGCTTTCTTTTGGTGGTATTTGATCACCTCTGCAGTTTTTATTTTTTGCGCTATAAACAAAAATAGAGCGACAATTTTGAAAAAAATGCAATATTTTTTACTTTTTGCTGTAATAAATATCCCCCAAAAACATATATAAATTTTTTTTTTCCTCAGTTTAGGCCGATACGTATTCTTCTACCTATTTTTGGTAAGAAAAATCGCAATAATCGTTTATCGGTTGGTTTGCGCAAAATTTATAGCGTTTACAAATTAGGGGATAGTTTTTTTGCATTTTTATTTTTTTTATTTTTTTTTACTACTAATGGCGGCGATCAGCGATTTTTTTCGTGACTGCGACATTATGGCGGACACTTCGGAACAATTTTGACACATTTTTGGGACCATTGTCTTTTTCACAGCAAAAAATGCATTTAAATTGCATTGTTTATTGTGAAAATGACAGTTGCAGTTTGGGAGTTAAACACAGGGGGCGCTGTAACATTTAGTGTTCACTTTGTGTGTGTTTACTAGTGTAGGGGGGTGTGGCTGTAGGAATGACATCATCTATCGGGTCTTCCCTATAAAGGGAATCACCCGATCGATGCGCCGCCACAGTGAAGCACGAGGAAGCCGTGTTTACACACGGCTCTCCCCGTTCTTCAGCTCCGGGGAGCGATCGCGACGGAGCGGCTAAAAACAAATAGCCGCGCCGTCGTCCCGGATCGCTCCCCGAGTGGACCCGACCTCCGCATGTACCGGGGGGGGGTCCCGATCGGACCCCCCACCCACGTCTAGCAGGGCACGTACAGGTACGTGATTGTGCCTGTCCGTGCCATTCTGCTGACGTATATGTACATGAGGAGGTCGGGAAGTGGATAATAAATATCACAAAACAAAATGTAAAAAAACGAATTTCTACCTCAGTTTAGGCCAATATGTAATCGTCTACATATTTTTTGGTAAAAAAAAATCCCAATAAGCGTATATTGATTGGTTTACTCAAAAGTTATTGCGTCTACAAAATAGGGAATGCATTTATTTATTTATTTTAATGGTAATGATGGGGATCTGCGATTGTTAGCAGGACTGTGCCATTGTGGCAGACAGATTGGAGACTTTTAATCCTATTTTTGGATCAGTGACATTTATACAGCAATCGGTGATAAAAAAATGCAATGATTACTGTATAAATAACACTAGCATTGAAGGGGTTAACACTAGGCGGCGATCAAGGGGTTAAATGTTCCCTAGAGAGGTGTTTCTAACTGTGGGGAGAGGGGACTGACAGGGAGTAGAGAGAGAGATCGCTGTTCCTGATCACTAGGAACAAACAATCTCTCTCTACTCCCCTGACAGAATGAGGCTCTGTTTGTTTACATTGGCAGATCCCCGTTCTACCTCTCTGTGGCACAATCGCAGGTGGCCGGTGCACCTGGAGTCTGCCTGATCCACTGATTGGCTCTGCCACTAGCGAATATGTGTCTTCCCACATATCATGTACAGAGGCGATTCGGTTCGCATGTGCTGCGCTATATAAGTTTCTCACTCACTCACTCACACCCGGCATACAATGTAGGCGATTCGCACAGGAGAGCCAACCTGCCGCAGCAGCTGGTCGGGAAGCAGTTGAAGCGATAGTAAACACACAATATGTAAAATTGCTGACAGGCAGGGTTTTTATGACAGAAGAGACCCTATAGTCACATCTGCCATAAATGCTCCTCCCTGCCGGCCAGCGTTAGAGTACATTGAGCCACGCATTCACAGCTCAGCGTACATTAACAGCACACTATTTTGTGACTGCGCATGTGCAAGAGTGACATTGTGGTCTGGCCATTCAAATAGCTGAAGAGACAGAACCCAGAAGGAAGGCCGAGTGAAGATGGAAACGGGTTGAATGAAAAAACGGACCAGATTTATTTTTTATTTTTCCCCTATGTGCATGGGAGAATCCTCCCCGATATATTATTGTATTCTGACTCCCCGCCAGCAGAATACACAGATCAGTACTGAAGTCTACAGCCTGCAGTGCTGACTGAAAGGAAATTTTCCAGCAGGGCGGTTGTACAAAAGTCGATTGGTAGATCAGGTAAACAGAAGTCAGTTGATAGGTTGACTGCTGTTCAACCACTGTGGCTACACATGTATCGAAATTAATCCGATCCCTGCTGAAGCGGCCAATTATCAATCCATGTATGGCCAGCTTAAAGCGGGAGTTCACCCAATGATGGTTTTTTTTTCAGTTTTCCCCTTAGATGGATGCTCGTTTTGTCTAGGGGAATCGGCTAGTTGTTTTAAAATATGATCCGTACTTACCGTTTTCGAGATGCATCTTCTCCGTCGCTTCCGGGTATGGGTCTTCGGGAGCGGGCGTTCCTTCTTGATTGACAGTCTTCCGAGAGGCTTCCGACGGTCGCATCCATCGCGTCACTAATACCCGAAAGAAGCCGAACGTCGGTGCGGCTCTATACTGCGCCTGCGCACCGACGTTCAGCTTCTTTCGGAAAATCGTGACGCGATGGATGCGACCGTCGGAAGCTTCTCGGAAGACTGTCAATCAAAATAGGAACGCCCAGTCCCGCAGCCCATACCCGGAAGCGGCGGAGAAGATGCATCTCGTAAACGGTAAGTACAGCTCATATTTTAAAACAACTAGCCGATTCCCCTAGACAAAACGAGCATGAAGCTAAGGGGGAAAATGTCTTATGTACGGGTGAACCCCCGCTTTAACACGTCTCTGTTTTCACCATGCAGTCTTAGGCCGCATACACACGATAGGTTAAACAGAGGACAACGGTCCTGATGGACCGTTTTCATCGGTCAAAACCGATCGTGTGTGGGGCCCCATAGGTTATTTAACCATCGGTTAAAAAAAAGCCAAGTTGCTTTAAATTTAACCGATCGATTCCTAACCAATAGGTCAAAACCAATCGTTACTAGGCACGACCATTGGTTAAAAATCCACGCATGCTCAGAATCAAGTCGACGCATGCTAGTAAGCATTGAACTTTTTTTCAGCACGCCGTTGGGTTTTACGTCACCGTGTTCTGACACGATCGTTTTTTTAACCAATGGTGTGTAGGTGCGACGGACCATCAGTCAGCTTCATCGGTTAACCGATGAAAACAGTCCATCGGTCCGTTCTCATCGGATGGACTGATCGTGTGTGCGCGGCATTACAGTCCTGCATGAAATAAAATCCCAACTCCAAAAAAGTTGGGACACTGTGTAAAATCGACATAAAAACAGAATGCAATTATTTGCAAATCTCATAAACCCGTATTTTATTCACAACAGAAAACATATCAAATATTTACACTGAGAAAATGTACCATTTTAAGAAATAAAAGGTTGTTTTGAAATTGATGGCAGCAACACATCTCAAAAAAGTTAGGACAGGGCAACAAAAAGCTGTCAAAGTAAGTTGTACAAAAAAAGAAGAGCTGGAAGAACATTTTGCAACTACAGTAATTATGTTATTTGGCAACTCGTCAGTGACAGTAATGGGTATCAAAAGAGCATCTTAGAGAGTCAGAGTGTCTATGGGCAGACGTTCACCAATTTGTGAAAAGATAAATCATCAAACAATTTCAGAATAATGTTTCTCGCTGTAACATTGCAAAGACTTCCAAGAATCTGGAGAAATCTCTGTGCATAAGGCCAAAATGCAATATCAGATGTCTGTCCCTCAGATGGCAATGCATTAAAAACAGGCATGAATCTGTGATGGAAATCCTTGCAGGCGCCGTATAGAGCCGACTCACAGCTCTGCACGTCCGGCTCCTTTCGGAAACGCCGTGACTCGTGCGCGCCTACGCAATACGGGGGCGGGGCCTTATCCGCCGGGAGGAACGAACGTCAATCATCTGGGCGACCTCCCAGATGACATTCCCCCTCGGCAGAGAAACGCCTACTCCCATGAGGAGAACTACCCGGAAGCCGGGTTGCAAAGATAGATTACAAAGTACGTACAGCCTAAAAAAAAAAAAAAAAAATGCAGACTGTACTTGTTACAAGTATAAGGAAGTTGGTCAGATATAAATGTTATTAGGGTGAACCTCCGCTTTAAGGCTTTCTTTCAACAATGTCTTTCTTCTTGCCACTCTTCCATAAAGGCAAGATTTGTGGAGTGCAGGACTAATAGTTGTCCTGTGGACACCTGAGCTGTGGATCTCTGCAGCTCCTCCAGAGTTACCATGGGCCTCTTGGCTGCTTCTCTGATTAATGCTCTCCTTGCCCGGCCTGTCAGTTTAGGTGGACGGCCATGTCTTGGTAGGTTTGCAGTTGAATCCATGATGGATTAAACAGTGCTCTGTGAGATGTTCAAAGCTTGGGATATATAACCCGGCTTTAACCTTCTCCACAACTTTATCCCTGACCTGTCTGGTGTGTTCATTGGCCTTCATGATGTTGTTTCTTTACTAAGGTTCTCCAAAACTCCCCTCTGAGGGCTTCACAGAACAGCTGTATTTATACTGAGATTAAATTACACACAGGTGGACTCAATGTACTAATTAGGTTACTTCTGAAGGTAATTGGTTCCTCTAGATTTTAGTAAAAGGAATCCGAGTAAAGGGGGCTGAATACAAATGCACACCACACTTATAAGATATTTATTTGTAAAAGAAAAACCTTTATTATTTTCCTTCCACTTAACAATTATGTGCCACTTTGTGTTGGTCGATCACATAAAATCCCAATAAAACATTTTTTTGTTTTTGGTTGTAACATGACCAAATGTGGACAATTGCAAGGGGTATGAATACTTTTTGAAGGCACTGTAGGAACAGAGCTGAGGCTGTCAATAAGCTTGAGGTCCATGCCCTGTCACCGTTTTTCTCCTTGGTGTCAGGGAAACTTGTCAGAATTGCTTCATGCTGATAGCAGAGGAATGAGGCAGCAGACAGAAATCACACTTAGTGCTCTGGATAGAGACAAGCACACACTATAGAGCCATGTGCTTTGTTCATATTTCGTGTCTGAGGTTTACAACCACTAAACTTGCATTCACACCTGAGCAGAGCGTATTTCTAGTGATGTTGACGCATTCTTTTCAGCTGTATTACAGGCATTTTACGGGCATTTTTGCACATGTATCGGGCTTCAGGAATTTGTTTCCTGGACTAGACAAGGGGAGGAGAGCAGGTTTATAATAGGAGAGGGAATCTTTAGGTGTAAGATTGCAGATTGTGCATTCTCATTCAAGCCTATGGGATCATGCTTATGATGTAGAGCAAGGGTGTCAAACTCTATTTCATTGCAAGCCACATCAGCATTATGGTTGCCCTCAAAGGGTGATTTTTTATCTGTAAGACTAGATGTCCAGAGAACCCCACCCTCTCCTTACATCAGAAGTCAAGAGCCCCCCACCCTCTCCTTACATCAGAAGTCAAGAGCCCCCCACCCTCTTCTTACATCAGAAGTCAAGAGCCCCCCACCCTCCATTACATCACAGTGCACCTCCTTGCCTTGTGCTAGGGGTGGAGATGGGAAGCAGGAAAGTGCAGGGTCTGGAGGAGGACCAGAGTCAGCTGCCAGAGTCTGCTAAATGCTGAGACCAGGGGTGGTGGAGACAAGGGGGCACTGTGGTTGCACAGAGAGATGAAGGATCTGTAGGAGGAGTTCTGTCCTACTCTCTGCTGCCCATGGCTCTGGTGGGTAGGGGGGAAGCAGGGCAGAGACGAGCCTCTCTGCAGCTTTACAGGGAAGCAGAGGATCTGGAGGAGGAGTTCTGTTGTCCTCTCTGCAGCCAACTGCTGTGATGGGGAATGAGGGGGACATAGACAAGACTCTCCGCAGCTGCACAGAGAAGCACAGGATCTGGAGGAGGAGTTCTGTCATTCTCTCTGCTGCCGACTGCTGAGACGAGGTGGGGGTAGAAACAAGGGAATTGCCACAGCTGCAAGAGAGGTGGAAGGGCCATATAAAATGGTCGGATTTGCCCCGTGGGCCTTATGTTTGACACATGAGTATAAGGTAAGTGAGTGTAGATATGTGAACAGGGACAGTTAGAAAGAATTTGGATTCTGCATAGTAAGGCATAGGGCAGGGGTGCCCAACCTTTTGAAGAGCGAGGGCCACTTAAGCAACTTGGTAACCAGTCGAGGGCCACAATGAGCGGAGCGGGTGGATGACAGGCTACTCTATAGGCCCTCCGATCCATCCAGATGAAAGGGGACGAATTCCCTTCTGTTTTTCGGATTGGAGGTAGGCGGGCCTAAACAGACATCTGTCGTGCTATAGAGGTGAATTGAGGGTCCCATTTGGTTGGGCTGATCGTGTGAAAAGGGCCTAAGGCTGCTTTCACACTGATGTGCTGCGGTTTACCCACACTGCGTGTGCAGCGTCGTGCACCTGTGTCTATCCTGCGGATTAGCTGAACTTTACCATAGACTCCACCTGTGGAAAAGCTGGCGCTTTAGAGGAGGCATCGGCTTATGGGGCTCTACTCCGTAGTCGCTTTCTTCCTCTACCACCAGCTTCATTCACAAAACTGATGCTGTGGTATGGCGGGTTGGCAACCTGCGATCTGGGCTTGCCAATCTCACCATTCCAGAGCAGGAGGTCACGGGGCCACATCAGAGGGCTCCGCGGGCCACTGGTTGGCCACCACTGGCATAGGGAAACGAGCATAAAAACGCTCAAGTGTGAGTGGAGACTAAAGACTGAGCTACACATTCAGAACCATATTTTTGTGTGACGGCTGATATTAGGATCCTGAAAGCCTTAGACTCCATAGAACATAAGGTTATATCCTTTAGAGCTTCTTCAAGTCTATTTTCCGGTCCATTAGTCTGTAGATGATCTGTACACATAAGTGCACTCATTACTATACTAAGTTCAAAGACGTTCCTCGTTGAGAGGGACCTCAGCTTTGCAAAGTAAAACATTCATTGGGCTTTTTCATCAGAAACGGCAAAAAAAAAAAATCACTCCTTTTTTATTTTTTTTCCCTATACCAATAATACTGTCTGATCACGTCTGTTCAGTTTACAGCTGAAGACTTCCATGGATGATGGGGCTCGGCAGACACAATAGGACCTGATTCAGTATGTTCGGCTCACTTATTCAGCCTAGCTAGATGCAAGCAATATTTCATTGTTCAGAGCAGAAATTACCGCTCGTGGGCTCTGCCAAATAATATGTGTGCAGCTGCTAAGGAAATAATGGAAAATGTACCGAGGTCCAAATCTGAAAGATTTAAAGTGTACCTGTTACCCATGGAGTCATTTTGCAGTGCAGGGCTGGTACAGCAGGCAACTCACCTAGGCAACCTAGGAATTGATTTGGCTCAAAAGTTGACATCCATTATACTAGGAAAGTTGGTCTTAGACAAGTGTGGTTATAAAAGTACCATATTTATCGGCGTATATCGCGCACTTTTTTGATATACGCCGAAACCCGCTTTCCCGCGCCAAGTTTTGAATACTGCGCCGACATATACCGAGCGCAGTACACTCGGGTATATTCGGCCAGTCTCGGCTTCTTCCGCGGTCACGTCCTGGACGTACAGGACGTGAGCGCGACAGTTGCCGAGCCTGCCCGAGTGTACTGCGCTCGGTATATGCTGGCGCAGTATTCAAAACTCGGCGTGGGAAACGAGCGGGGAGGACGCCGCAGAAGGACGCCGGACCCGCCGCAGAAGGACGCCGGACCCGCCGAAGAGGACACTGAACCCGCCGAAGAGGACACCGGACCCGCCGCAGAAGGACACCCGAAGCCGCAGAAGGACGCCCGACCCGCAGAAGGAGGCCGGACCCGACGAGGCCGCTGATGGACGCCGCGCAAGACACCAAAACTGTAAGTACAAAAATAACTTTTTTTCCACAGGATTGGGGGTCACTTTAGGGGTGCGCGGTATATGCGGGAGCGCGTTATACCGCGATAAATACGGTAGTTCAATCTGGAGTGATTGAAGAGAACTAGAGAGTAATGGAAGGGAGAATGAGAAGAAGGGAATAGACGGGTAGAGGAGAAGAACAACAGAAATGGGGGGGGGGGAGACAGGAAGAATGGGCCTTTTTTTTTCCTTCCAGTGGCACCACTGACGTGGGGCAACTTTTTCCTTCCATTTTGTTTTCCTTTCCGTGACACCAACAACTCATTGACATTTTTCCAGTGACATCACCCACACACAGGCATTTTTTCCTTCCAGTGACCCCACCGGCACAAGGCCAATTTTTTCTTCCAGTGACCCCACCGGCACAAGGCCAATTTTTCCTTCCAGTGACCCCACCGGCACAAGGCCAATTTTTCCTTCCAGTGACCCCACCGGCACAAGGCCAATTTTTCCTTCCAGTGACCCCACCGGCACAAGGCCAATTTTTCCTTCCAGTAACCCCACCGGCACAAGGCCAATTTTTTCTTCCAGTGACCCCACCGGCACAAGGCCTTTTATTTCCTTTCCAGTGACCCCACCGACACAAGGACAATTTTTCCTTCCAGTGACCCCACCAGCACAATGTAATTTTTTCCTTCCAGTGACCCCACCGGTACAAGGGCATTTTTTTCCTTCCAGTGACCCCACCGGTACAAGGGCACTTTTTTTCCTTCCAGTGACCCCACCGGCACAAGGGCATTTTTCCCTTCCAGTGACCCCACTGGCAAAAGGGCATTTTTTTTCCTTCCTGTGACCCCACTGCCACAGGGGCATTTGTTACTTTGTGATCCCACCAAGTCGGTTACCTTTTTCCTTCCAATGACACCACCAACACATGGACATTCTATTTCTTCCATTGACCCCACCAATGCAGGAGAAATGTTTTCCTTCCAGTGATACCGCTGACATTGGGGAATTTTTTTCCTACCACTGACACAAGGGCATTTTTTTCTATACCCCAATCCTAGGGCATTTTTTCCCTCACCTGTGTGATCTTCTTAACCACTTAACCCCCGGACCATATTGCTGCCCAAAGACCAGAGCACTTGTTGCGATTCGGCACTGCGTCGCTTTAACTGACAATTGCACGGTCGTGCGACGTGGCTCCCAAACAAAATTGGCGTCCTTTTTTTCCCACAAATAGAGCTTTCTTTTGGTGTTATTCGATCACCTCTGCGGTTTTTAGTTTTTGCGCTATAAACAAAAATAGAGCGACAATTTTGAAAAAAATTAATATTTTTTACTTTTTGCTATAATAAATATCCCCCAAAAATATATAAAAAAACTTTTTTTTTCCTCAGTTTAGGCCGATACGTATTCTTCTACATATTTTTCGTAAAAAAAATCGCAATAAGCGTTTATTGATTGGTTTGCGCGAAAGTGATAGCGTTTACATAATAGGGGGTATTTTTATGGCATATTTATTAATATTTTTTTTTTACTAGTAATGGCGGCGATCAGCGTTTTTTTTTCCGGTACTGCGACATTATGGCGGACACTTCGGACACTTTTGACACATTTTTGGGACCATTGGCATTTTTATAGCGATCGGTGCTATAAAAATGCATTGATTACTATAAAAATGCCACTGGCAGTGAAGGGATTAACACTAGGGGGCGGGGAAGGGGTTAAGTATGTTCCCTGGGTGTGTTCTAACTGTAAGGGGGTGGCCTCACTAGGGTAAATGACCGATCTTCTGTTCATACATTGTATGAACAGAAGATCAGCATTCCCCCCCCTGACAGGACCAGGAGCTGTGTGTTTACAAACACAGCTCCCGGTCCCCGCTCTGTAACGAGCGGTCGCGTATGCCCGGCGGCGATCGTGCCCGGCGAGCATGCGCAAGGGAGTCGGGGGCGAGCGGGGGACGCTTGCCTCCGGCGACGCACGCACGCCCCTAGTGGCCTGCACTAGAGCCGACGTTATATTACATGCTCTCGTTCAGGGGAGCCGACTTGCCGACGTAAAACGACGGTGGGCGGTCGGCAAGCGGTTAATTTGCTGCAAGACAGTATGTCCGCTGCTATTAAAGTAGAACTAAAGGAAAAACCTTTTGATTTCAAGAAGAGCGAAAAGGAGGGTCATAGCCCCTGTCATTTTTTTACTTTTGTATTTTTTTGCCATCTCTAATCCATTGGGGAGATTTTACTTCACTTTCTGTCCCATAGCCAAAACAGGAAGTGAGAAGAAATTCATCCAAAATGAAGAATTCCTGATTGTCACTAGAATTGGTGTCTTCATTGAAAGATTTCCCCTCTAGTCCTTTTTTGACCTGATGTTGAGCCTGTATTGATTTGTGAAGACCTGAACAGGTGGTATGAATTGGCCCTAAACTGACCTGTGCCTTCAGCATTGTTCCTTTTTCTTTGTGCCAGAGGTTGTCATTTTTCTGAAGCCCAGAGCCCCTGAGCAGCAGTAATCTTTAGGCTGTCAGCAGATCTGCCTCCAGTGGTTCTGATTTTTGGCACAATGCCAAAAATGGAGAGCAACTGAGCATGTGCAGAACAGGGTAAGACCATGTATTACTGGCTTTGCGACGAGCCAGAACCGCAGGGGAACACGTGAGGTGCATGGTGGGCCGATGAGAGACAGCAATAATACAGTTCATCGGTTTACTCACGGTTAGCAGAAAGCCTCCCTGGGCCGGTCGCACAGTGAAGAGGAAGACAGCACGAAATTCTCCGGGGCATGCTCTGTGATAGGGAAACGCCAGCCGAGATGGTGGTTGAGGTGCCCGTGATGACAGGGGTGTGAGAGTGCTTGTGGCGGCTGGGTCCCTTGATGATATTTGTTGTGACGCCAGTACCGTTAATGGTGGTACAACCAGTTGTAGTAGCAATGTTGAAGAAGGAGGTAGACAGTGGTAGGATACAACTCACAACTTTTACTGTGACTGGTTTTGGTTGCAGTACAAACATCCAGTTAGAATACAGTCTCTGGGTAAATAGAGGAATTCTGCTGATCCACTGTTGATAGGCTTTAGTAATCCTGGACTCAGGCTGTGGTTCAGTATAATGCTTACTTGTTTCTGGTCCCTTTTGAATCCAGTGACATTGGTGAGGTTGCCGGTGGCTAAGAAATCCTTCACCTTTATTCTCAAAGGTCTTTGCTGCCTTGTTGGTGGCTTTTACCCTTTGATTTGAGCAGTTCCAATTTGTCCCTTCTCTGGACTGACCTTCTCTCACCTTGACATTCTGCTTTCTCCCTGCACTGACCTCCTGAACTGAACAACTGACCACAGATAAGCCTGAGCTGGGATAGATATCCCAGAGTGGTGCTATCCCCATCTTGTGGTGGGAAGTATGAAGCACACTTGACCAGCCTATGAACAGGGATACCACAGGTGTAGCAATGCAAAATGACATGCAATATAGCAATGACAAAGAAGTAATACTTTTGCAGTTCCCACATGTCCTGAGTGGGACGCTGCAGCTTTTTTTACAGTATGGACACTTATTTGTAATATTTGACATAGCTATACCTGTAAAAGGGGCCAGCAGGAGTTTATGTTATGACTATTATGGCTGCTTTGGGCGTGCTATGGGGGTATGGGGTGTTATGGGGACTGTTTATATGTGTTAGAGGTAAGCAATGGGGATGCATTTTTGCTGCCTAATTTTTGGAGCTAGTTTATAGATTTTTGGAACATTCAGCTTGACGTCCTTTAGTCCTATAGCATTGTATCTGTATGGTTCCTTCTAATTTCATTATGGTGTTTTCATCCAGTGTTATTCTCTGTGTGTAAATCTTTTCACTCTGCAGGCTAGAAGTACTTTGTGACAGAGCTGCATTTCATTGCATCTTCAGTACCCATAAATAATGACAGGTTATTGATCGGGACATTGTAGGAATAGTAGATCTGAAACACCCATAAAGAGCTGTAGGCACCAGGCAGCCTTGTCTCGGTAAAATTCACTGAATTCTTTGTGCAGTGCTGAGCACTTTAATATAGACAGCAGGTCCCCACAATCGCTTATGTTGGGTTCCTCCCAATTCATTTTTTTGTTCTTGGGCACATTTGGTGGCCTTATCTATAATTTCATGCATTCAATTTTTTTTTTTAACTCGGACTAGATCATTGCTCACACTTTAATTGCTGGAACAACCGCTATGGAGTAAAAGAAAAGTGCAATTTTAAAGGAAATATGAATTGCTATTCTTTCTTCATCTGCAGCTATAATTGAAATATAACAGCATGACTCTTTATTGCTGACTGCTTGGTATACAACACAGCCTTTTTAAATGCAGAATATTTCAAGAAGTGGTGGCGGATTAGCGCTAGTGTGAAAATGTAAGGTTTACCGGTTTGTAGTCCCACCTATAGCAGCCTCCTTTAGGCCTACCGGTAATTAGATGCCTTCAGGACATCGTCCAATGCTATATACTCAGAACCGGGATGCAATGCTTTCCAGCAACCCTCAGAGAGAGTTCACATACCCTTCCTGATGATTTAAAGAGGCAAGTCTCTAGGCAAAGTGACCAAACAAAGCAATGGTCCTGGTTGTCAATAACTGAACATAGGTAGATGTTACTTTTAAATGAAGACTGCTTTTTAAAAGGATCACTAGATCCACCAATACTGGCAACTGATATTATGTAAAATGGTCCTTTTCATTACTTGGTGAGCCAAAATAAAGCTTTTTCGATTCACCCAATGTGTGCCCGTGTTGGCACTTTTAAAAAACATTTATTTTCTCCATAAAATGGATTTACAGAAAACTGGATGTGCCAAAATTAATGTGACAGGTTTAGGCCTCGTACACATGATAGGTTAACCAGAGGACAACGGTCTGAAGGACCGTTGTCATAGGTTAACCTATGAAGCTGACTGATGTTCCGTCGTGCCTACACACCATCAGTTAAAAAAACGATCGTGTCAGAACGCGGTGACTTAAAACACAACGACGTGCTGAAAAAAACGAAGTTCAATGCTTCCAAGCATGCGTTGACTCGATTCTGAGCATGCATGGATTTTTAACCGATGGACGTGCCTACTAACGATCGTTTTTTTCCCATCGGTTAGGAATCCATAGGTTAATTTTAAAGCAAGTTGGCTTTTTTTTAACCTATGGTTAAATAACCTATGGGGCCTACACACAATCGGTTTGGACCGATGAAAACGGTCCATCAGACCGTTGTCCTCTGGTTAACCTATCGTGTGTACGAGGCCTTATTCATAAAATCGCAATTTTATTGCATCCGTGTAAATATTGAAAGTTAAAAACAGCAGTAGTCCTAAAACCATCACAGAAGATCCATGCGGACATAGTGTAAGTACAGGACCTTTTTGCGCAACATGTTTCACGTTCAATAGCTTCCCTCAGGAGCATTGTAAAGTACTGTATGAAGTTCCACTACAGATAAATAGAAAACATAACGTATAAATCAAAAATCGCATCATAATATCTTCAACCAAGTAACACCAATTTATAAAATCAATTTATATCATCAAAACATAATCAATAGGTTATCTGAAAGGCCATTATACCCAGAGTGCTCAACAGAAGTTTAGTCAATAGTCATAGTAGGGTAGTATGTTGTATAAAGAGATCGGAAGTTGGTCCCCAAATCAACACTCAAAACAAGAGGGGGGCAGGCAAATTGGACTATCACGGTACATATTAAAAAATGAAGCAAGATAGAAAAGCACATATATAGAAAAAATAACTCAATTTTATTAATAAAAAAATCAATAAAAGACATAACATGATACATAATTAAAAACATTTAGTGGTGGACCACACGGATCACCAGTAGAAGAATCCCCAGGTGGGGGAAATTTCCCAATGGGACATGGGTCCGCGAAGGGCAATCTCTATTAGTTTCGCAGTATAGACTGCTTCATCAGGAGAATGTCTAAAGCCCCCCACCAGACCCGGAACGCTAGAGCACCACAGGAGGAAGTCCCCCGTGGTGGACATGGGGGCGTGCCATGGATGGACTGACTGACTGCTTCATTTTCTTATATGTACCGCGATACTCCAATTTGCCTGCCCCCCTCTTGTTTTTTCGGAGTGTTGATTTTGGGACCAACCTTCCGATCTCTTTATACTAAATTCTCTGGATGATGGTACGACCAATTTGATCATAAATTATCTATTTATTTATTAAGAGGCTTCTTTTTCAGGGTAGTATGTTCTCTATACTTATACTGTCTAGATCAGCCTTTCTCAACCTTTTCAACATAGAAGGAACCCTTGACAGAACTTTCTGGGTCTCAAGAAACCCCTGCTAATAATTACTATCCAAAGCTCGCAGTACAGAAGTGTGATGGTTAGAATAATATTCCTTATATTTGTGGTAATTGCGAAAACTGACCCCCATACTGATAGCTAAAAAAGCCATTAGTGTCAGTGGCCTCTTATCGGAAAGGCGCAGGAATTACTCATTGCTGATGGAACCCCTAGCAATCTCTGGAAGAACCCTAGGGTTCCACAGAAACCTGGGTGAGAAAGGCTGGTCTATATTGACACACAGCTTTCCTCCCCATCTACAATCTGCCTTGAACCCCAAGCGTACACTGGGAGTGCAATTACATTTATTCCCCATATTTGTCATCCTAGAGTTCAAAGGTCCCAAAATCACTCTCTCTCTCTCTCTCTCTCTCTACTGGCCCATCTTCCGTCTTTTCCTCGCTCTCTGTATTCTGACAACAAAAGATCATTTAAAATAACAAAACTTATCAACATGGACAAGCTCTCAATAAAGATTTGGCCATATTGTCCACCAATCAGTTCATGCCTATAGATCTGTTTTCTGGTTTTCAGGTATATGCAACTCTGAAATCCCATGACAAGTTGCATCCTAGGAAGTGCTGGATTTAATAAACATTGCATTGAATCATTTTTCTCGGTTACAATCCCTAGTCCCTTTAATGATTATAATATTTTCCATCTCTCCTCTACAAGCCCTACTTTTCCCTATAGCTCTCCTTTGTATATTCATAATTAAATTGTCTGTATTCATCTTTGTTCTCTCTGAAGGTTGGCATGACAAAAACTGAATTACAAACTAGGGTTCATTATACTGTCTTTTATACTGCCAACTCTGCATTTATACCGGCTTTCTGTTCTTCCATGATGTCTTTGAATATATACAGGCTCTTTCCGTAAGGCAGTACAAAGTGCAGTAAGCCCTAGCAGATTGCAGTAGGTCACTTCATATATATTTTATGATTGGTTCCTGTAGTTTATTGCAACTTATAAATAGTAATTGCTCTTGGCATTCTCCTACAGAATAAGGCACGGCTCTAGGTTGCACTCCCTTCTCCTGTCACTGATTGTAGGCACTAGACCAGGGGTGGCAAACACAAGGCCCGCGGGCCGAATCCGGCCCTCCAGACCTTGCCACGTGGCCCGCGCAACGGGCAGTCTGTTGTCACTAGTGGTGCAACGGATCGTGACCGATCCATGATCCACGGAGCGCACCGCTGCCTCGGCCTTAGGAAAGGCCGTGGTTTCGGCCTAGCTCCGGAGCGGTCGGCCATATTGGTACACCCGGCTCCTATGATGGATGTCCCGGAGATCCAATCCCGGGAGCCGGGGACGTGTGACGTCCATCATAGGCGCCGCAGACTCCAGAAGGCGCAATTACAAGCCTCCTCCACAGCATGCACTGTAAAGATCCCGGCTCGGGCAGCTCTCCTCTCCTTTCTGGCTGGCTGCCGTGACACGTCAGGTAGGTCCATGTTACATGTATTCAGGTAGGTGAAGTCCATTGTGTATGTCAGGTAGGTCCATGTATGTCAGGTAGGTGAGGTCAGTGTATGTCAGGTAGGTCCATGTATGTCAGGTAGGTGAAGTCAGTGTATGTCAGGTAGGTGAAGTCAGTGTATGTCAGGTAGGTCTATGTATGTCAGGTAGGTCTATGTATGTCAGGTAGGTGAGGTCAGGTAGGTGAAGTCTTTGGGTATGTCAGGTAGGTCCATGTATGTCAGGTAGCCCATCCCATCTCACCCCACTATACCCCATTCCATCCCATCCTACCCCACCCCCATCCTACGGGCACCCCCCCACCCCATCCCATCTCATCCTACCCACCCCATCCCATGGTGGATGGAAGGAGAGTGGAGGGTGCAGAGGTCAGATATTGCACACGGTCCATAGCATTACTCCTGTATCCTGCATTTCGTACGCAGCAAACTCCTAAACCCTGTGCTCCATAAAACCAGTAATAAACAAATGCAGTGACAATTATTTATGATAATAGTGGACACATACATACATACATACTCTTACAGATACAACCGGCCCTTTGAGGGCAACCATACTGCTAATGCGGCCCCCAATGAATTTGAGTTTGCCACCCCTGCACTAGAGCCACTGCTTCATTGGAACTGATAGAGACAGGATCCTTGAGTTGCGACTTTACTTACTGACCTGAGTGAATTGATCAAGTTTCATGGCAAAGTCTTATCCAAGAGTGCACTTCGAAGACCGGGGTGCCTAAAAGTGAAAAGTGGCATTCTTTGGTTATGTTTCCATGTTGTATGCAGGGTTAGGGCTAGCCTTCTGTTAGTATTGCTTCACCTGCAGGTCGCTAAAACTGCCAGAGAAATTCTGAAGATTTAAAATGAACTGAGCTGACGGGGGGATGCTTAGTAAAAAAAAAATGTCAAAGGTGCAAAATTATGCCCTTGATGTTTTTGACTCTAAGCACTGTGAAATGGGGGTAGAGGCCATTCATATGGCTCAAAATGTGTCCTGCCATGCAATAGCAGTAGGCATTGGCAAAAAGGATTCAAGGATAAATTCAAAATCCTCCCAGATCCGTTGGAAGGATTTTAGGATTCCATCTTTTGTCACCGTCCAACTTCTCCACCTCATCTAATCAGAGAACGCTCTTCATTCCTTGAGAAAAGGCAAAGTGTTTTCTAAATGGCGACTGTGCTAAATGAGCAACCTCCTCTTTTCACAGGCAACTGCTTGGCATGGCACCCATAAGCCAGCAGCAGTCACTGTAGAAGTGGTGCCAACTGCACTGATTTCCAGCTTCCACAGGGTCAGCTGGATATGGCACATGGATACCAAGCTGGGACTAATGTAACTTTTGCCAAATAATCCATCCCTAAACTTCAGCTTTAATCCTGCCAGAAACTGTCAGTAGGAACTTGCAACAGTCTCTGCATTTACTTTTGAATTTTTGAAGGTGCAGAAAGAGATTTACAGAGAGGTATTCTGTAATATACATGAGATATGGATACACAGATACGCAAATTCCATAACCTCTTGAATATGAGACAGTGGGCCCTTATGATTGACGACAGTGTGGATTTGCCCTTATTCAGGGGTCTCCAAACTGGGGCCGGATGCGGCCCTTTGCTTGCCTTCGTCCGGTCCTTGGGGCACTATTCTATCCACTGACACCAACAATGGGGAATCATTTTTGTTGCTGAAGCCACCAATGGGGCACTATTCATCCAACTGACACTATCCAAAGGGTACAATTACTTCTATTGACACCAACAATGGGGCACTAGTCCTCCCACTGACACCAAAGATATGGTATTGTTTACTCCCACTGGACATTTTCTACTCCCAATGGCCCTAGTCCAGCCCTCCTAAATTCTGAAGGACCGTAAACTGGCCCTTTGTTTAGAAAGTTTGGAGACCCCTGCCCTAATTTATCAGTAAACCGGAATGGCGTTTGAATAGACAGAGCAGACTGCGCAAAGGACAAAACAATAACAAAGCTGCTGAACACTGAGGGTCAATAAGTCCTTGGTCAGAGTATGTAAAAAAAGCAGTGCAGCGCTACTAACAAAATGATGAAAGTCCAAAAAACAAATAATTAATCAAAATGAAGAGAGGATAAGGGTGACTTCTGGAACCTCAATAGGTGATCGGATGAAGACTCCTTATAAAACAGTCAAGTATCCTTAGATAAAAGTAACAAGCCGCTCACCTTAGCAGATGGACCTGTGGGTGAGCAGCAGGTCAAATGCGCTGTCCCTCTAATAAGGGGGTATTATAAGATGATAACGGTGCCCTCCTCGGTCGATCCTTTTCTCCAAACCGACTTTCAAACCGGAATGGCGCCCTCATTTTTCAGTAATGGACATACAGTAGCACTGAGCAAGGAGTGGCGTGTGTTAGCTAAAAATTTTCCGATTTTTATCTGCAGAGATACAAAAAAGGTGACCACTGCCCCAACCTATAGCTGGCCATTGCAGTAAGCAGCATTGGAGGGCACATAAGATATAAACAGGGCCAAGGATAAATCCAAGGAAAAAAACAAACTTACCTTACCGACCAGCCCACAGACAACCGAACCTAACCTGCCTAATGCCGCGTTACACACGATCGGTCAAACCGATGAGAACGGTCTGATGGACTGTTTTCATCAGACCAAACCGATCCGCGTGTAGGCCCCATCTGTTATTTATCCATCGGTTAAAAAAATTCAATCTTGTTTTAAATTTAACCGATGGATACCTAACCGATAGAAAAAAAACGATCGTTTGTAGGCACATCCATCAGTTAAAAATCCACGCATGCTTAGAATCAAGTCGACGCATGCTTGGAAGCATTGAACTTCGTTTTTTTTCAGCACGTCGTTGTCTTTTACGTCACCGCGTTCTGACACGATCGTTTTTTTAACTGATGGTGTGTAGGCACGACTGACCATCAGTCAGCTTCATCGCTATAAACCGATGGAAAAAATCCATCAGACCGTTCTCATCGGATTGACCGATCGTGTGTACAGGGCATTACAGTATGCGTTAAAAACAGGGGTTTATTCTGCATGCATTTGCAAATGCATGCGTAAGCTACAGAGCCTCGCCAAGACACTCTGGTATCTGTGGTACCTATAACTAACTAATGAGTGACCCCACAGTGGAGGCACATGCATTCTGATGGATAGGTGGAGGACAGATGGTCTGAAGGGGAGCCCCATGCCTTCCTAAAGGTACAGGAGCACACCGAGCACCCAGCATGTAGCTCATTTGCATACTGTTAGACAGGTTGATTCGGTTGTCTGTGTGCTGGTCGGTAAGTAAGCTTGTTTTTTCCTTGGATTTATCCTTGGCCCTGTTTTATATAATATCTGCAGAGAGCCTGATTTCATCCTCATGTTCACCTCTAATGAAACCATCAACCTACCGTATTTTCCGGCGTATAAGACGACTGGGCGTATAAGACGACCCCCTATTTTTCCAGGAAAAATGTTGGTTTTGGGATATACTCACTGTATAAGACTACCCCCTTCTTACTAGTCTTTCTGGAAGCTGAGGGGTAGCCAGAACCGCTGACAGAAACAGGCTTTTTCAAATCTCACTGCACTGTGCCATTACATTACTCACTGTGCCATTACATTACATGCCCCTCACTGTGCCATCACTTGCCCCTCACTGTGCCATCACTTGCCCCTCTCTGTGCCATCACTTGCCCCCACTGTGCCTGAACTTGTTGCCCCCAGTGCAATCACCGCAAACACTCACTTTTTTTGCCGGCGGTGACAGTCTCCGTACTGCGAGCGCGAGCGTCAATGATTTGAAATGGACGTCTCCTCATCTCGTCCGAGGATGAGAAGGCATCTGTGATAGGAGGAACACAGAACAGAGGCGCTGCTGGGAAGATTTGTGTTCCTCCTATCACAGAACACTCTGAGGAGAAGTAGCGTCTTTTAAATCATTGACGCTCGCGCTCGCAGCACGGAGACTGTCGCCGCTGGCAAAAGAAGTGAGCACGGAGACCGTACCCGGCGTATAAGACGACCCCCGACTTTGGATGCATGTTTTTGCATCCAGAAAGTCGTCTTATACGCCGGAAAATACGGTACCTAGACTGATGGGTGAGAGCAGGCAGGGGCTCAGTGGCTAATACATATTAATGGAGATAAAGCGCAACCTTAATGGGTGGTCTTTGAAATGTGAAGGAGGGGGAATAAGAATTATTGACCCTGACACAAGCTTCCGGTTAGGCAAATAGCAATTGTAACCACTGCAGGAACTTAGCATCCAAAGCTTTGGCTATGTTCAAACCCAACAGGGTTCTATTAACTGTATTATCTGCGGTCTACATCATCATTATTCCACTTTGGTCTAGGTGTACGATGCTAGAAATAACTTCATACAGCTTTATAGCTACTACCTTAAAATATTGGCTAACACTGGGGTTAAATAATGATGTTTGCCTGTAATAGTCTGCAAAGAGCAGATCTTTACCCTTTTTCAGAAGAACCATAATAATAGCCTTGCATATAGGCATATACAGTGCATTGTTACAGAGTGCCTCAATAAAAGTCAAAAGTAAAGTAGAGAGAGGTTCCTCCTTTTACTGCTTTCATATTTCTGTCGGGAGGCCAGCAATATCTGGAGCACAGTAAATGAATTTGCATAGTTGATAAGGTTGAATAAAAGCACCAGTTCAACCAGTGTGGGTGAGTGTAATTATGTCCATACCATTTCCCATATTCCTGTATATTGTACTTGCTAAGTTGCCCTACACTTTTTTTTTTTTAATTATCAACACTCTGCCGACACCACCAATTGTGGAAGGGCGTTTTACATCCTTACCATTCTCGCAGTAAAGAACCCCCTCACAGTTTAAAGCGGGAATTCACCCATAAAACAATTTTCTCCCCTTAGATTCCTGCTCGTTTTGTCTAGGGGAATCGGCTAGTTGTTTTTAAAATATGAGCTGTACCTTACCGTTTTCGAGATGCATCTTCTCCGTCGCTTCCGGGTATGGGTCTTCGGGAGCGGGCGTTCCTTCTTGATTGACAGTCTTCCGAGAGGCTTCCGACGGTCCCATCCATTGCGTCACTAGTAGCCGAAAGAAGCCGAACGTCGGTGCGGCTCTATACTGCGCACCGACGTTCGGCTTCTTTCGGAAAATCGTGACGCGATGGATGCGACCGTCGGAAGCCTCTCGGAAGACTGTCAATCAAAATAGGAACGCCCAGTCCCGCAGCCCATACCTGGAAGCGGCTGAGAAGATGCATCTCGTAAACGGTAAGTACGGCTCATATTTTAAAACAACTAGCCGATTCCCCTAGACAAAACGAGCATCCATCTAAGGGGAAAAAGTGTTATGTACGGGTGAACCCCCGCTTTAAGGTTAAACCACTTCTCGTCCAACTGCATTGAGTGGCCATGTGTTTTCTTAAGTGACCTGAGACTGAATCGTTTTCTCTGGATGCTAGAATACCTTTTAGATATTTGAAAATTGCAATCCTATCCCCTCTTAAAGTGGAGGTTCCCCCTAAAAAAAAAATTCTAACAATACATTCAGAAGACTGATTACACTGCGGGTAGGCTGTTTTTTTTTTTTTTTTTCGTACATACCTCGATATCGCCGTTTCATCCCTCGGCTTCCGGGTATGATTCTTGTGGGGCTGGGCGTTCCTAGTTGATTGACGTTCCTCCGAACGACGCATACTTGACGTCACGACTTTCCGAAAGAAGCCGAACGTCGCTGCTCAGGCGCCGTATAGAGCCGACTCTATACGGCGCCTGCGCAATGACGTTCGGCTTCTGTCGGAAAGTCGTGACGCGCAGTATGCGCCGGTCGGAGGAACGTAAATCAACTAGGTCCAGCAAGAATCATACCCGGAAGCCGAGGGATGATACGGCGATAACGAGGTATGTAAAAAAAAAAAAAAACAGCCTACCCGCAGTGTAATCAGTCTTCTGAATGTATTGTTAGAATTTTTTTTTAGGGGGAACCTCCACTTTAAGTGTCTTCTCCAGGGAGAATATGTTTAATTTTCATAGTTGTTCATCATAAAGGTCCTGACACCTGTATTCCCATTAATAGCTTGGTCAACCTTCTCCGGACTCTCTCCAGTTTCAGCACATCCTTCCTAAGGACTGGAGATCAGAACTGGATGGTATACGCAAGATGTGGCTGAACTAGAGTTTTTTAAAGTTGTAGAAGTATAGTCCTATATCTTGAGTAAATACCTTTTTAATGCATGCCAGTAGTCTGCTGGCTATGCTTGCTGCAACTGGGACCCCCCGGAGCCTTTTCCATCCTAGATTCCTCCAGAGGTTCTCCCCATAGCATGTAACTTGCATTCATATTTTTAGTCCCCAAGTGCATTACTTAACATTTATCAGTATTAAAGTATAACTAAAGGCAAAACTTTTCTTTCGTTATGGATAGACTGGAGAAGAATTAGAAAGATGTCAGATTTTATTGCTGTCTGTGCCCCCATTAGGGAGATTCACCCTCTCTATTTGTCCTGTTTACCATCATCATTGAACGTGAACGTAAAGCCTTGTACACACATACAGGATTCCCGCCGGGAATTCCGAGGGGAAAACCGAGAACCTGCTCGGTAAGTTTTTCCCTTACATACGAGAGGTTTTCCCGACAGCAAAACTGCGATGGAGCTTTGGTCGGGAATCCCGGCCGTGTGCATGCTCCGCCAGGAATCCCGGTGGGAAAAAAAAGAGAGCTGGTTCTCTTTATTTTTTCTGGCAGTTTTTCTGTCGGGAAAACTGCGATGGGGCATACACGCGGCCAGTTTTCCCGGCCAAAAGCTCTCATGGCAGTTTTCCCGACGGGAAAACCGGTCGTGTGTACGAAGCTTAAAAGAAATTACCCAAATTTTGTGCTGTCCCCAGAAAAGTAATAGAGGGGAATTCTTCCAATGGGTAAATTAGTTCTGATGACTTGGGGGTCCCCAATGAATTCACTTGATTTACAGGGATTTCCTCTCACTTCCTGTTGGGCTACGGAACAGGAAGTGAAGGGAAATCTCTGCAATGGGACACAAATTACGAAAAAAATCTGACTGGGTTTATAACCTTGCCTTTTGCTATCCAAAATCGAAAAAAAAATGTTGCCTATAGTTCTACTTTAAGCCTCATTTGTCATGTAGTCGTCCACCCAATTATGTTATAGAGGCTTCCTGTAAGGTTCCTATATCCTGCTTAGCTTTGTATTATCCGTAAAAAGTGCAATTGAGCCATTTATTCCAACCTCTATATCATTTATGTACAAGTGATCCCGGGTCCTATTTAAGCATACTTGGGATAAGCATAAAGGGGCATAGGGCCAGATTCTCAAAAGAGTTACGCCGGTGTATCTACAGATACACCAGCGTAATTCGAAATTCCCGCCGGCGTATCATTGTTTTGTATTCGCAAAACAAGTCACTTACACCGTCGGATCCTAAATGCAATACAATGCTGACCGCTATGTGGCGTTTACGTTCAGGTCTCATTTGACTATGCAAATGAGCCTGATACGCCGATTCCCGAACGAATTTGCGCCGCATTGTCGTCGTTTAGTGTAAATAGCTTACGCGACGCCGCCGCAGAATGTACGGGAATCTGGCCCAGACTCTTTTTCTGCCAACACTTTTGGTTTGCGTCATGTGAGCAGGTGTGATTGTGATACAAGTGAGTTTCCTTCAGCAGTTTTGTTGCTAACACCTGGCATAGTAAAAACATTGTGCCCCTGTGACACTGTCATAAAAAAAAAAAAAAAGATGAGTTGATACAGATGGTGCATCTATTATCAAGTCCTTTTGACGTGTCATTGATGAGTACTTGGCGTGCTTCCTATCTGGAGATCTGGAGATGGTTCTCGGTGTGAAATGTAGCCAGCATTTGTGATTCATGTTTCGGAACAGATTATTGGTAGAAAATAATTTTATTTGATCGAGTCACCCTCTAAATCAGGGTGGATAAAAATCTATGATTTAAAAAAATAAAATAAATCATATTTATTTGATTTTAAATCAGATATTTTTTTTATTTTTTTTTTACATAGAAATCCCAAAAAATCTGATCTAAATAAAAAAAAATCTGATTTTAAATAAAACAAATCCAATTTAAATCAAATGTATTTTTAATAAGATGCTTTTCGAGTAAAAAATCTATCTAAATATCGTTTTCTATTTAAGATACATTAATAATTTAGTTTATTCAGCATGAAATTGAGCTTGGTTATGTAGCATGAGGCTGTTTATTCTGCAATATTATTTTTTTTTTAGTAAACTCATCCAATGAATAAAATCTCTGCAAGCTGAGATAACATGCACTGCATTGATGCGTTCCCACAATTTTACAGTAACCATTAGATAAAACAAAGTTCAGGAATATTCCTTTATCCCATTGTTTTGCAAATCTATGTAAACATACTGTATGATTAAATCGGTTCTGACATCGCTGTTTTACTAACCTGACAGCTTATTCTTCTGAATGAGAAACCTTAATTTTTGTTGCAAATATTAAAGATTCTAACTACCAGCAAAAATAAGTCCTTACATTTTAAAGAGCACCTGTCATTTCAGATCCATCATGGCAGCGCCTGTTAGCGTGCATCCACTCACCTGCTACTGCCAAGTCCCTCACCTTGTTGTGTCACTGCCACATCACCAGCCGTCCCATTAAAGTGAATGGGGCTGTTTGTGAGTCAACAGCGAGTCAGAGAAGGAGCCGTTGGGGGACAGAGATGACAGTTGCTCTTCGAAAATTATGATTTAGCCCTGGTTCACACTGGGCTGCGGGAGTGAAGCCGAACTCGCACGATTTCACTCCCGCTGGCAGTCCCGATTTCGGCCGCGATTTAAGAGACATCTGTGCAGATTTCTGCACAGATGTCAATGTAAATCGCGTCCCGAAATCGCAAAAAGTAGTACAGGAACTACTTTTTGAAATCGGTGCAGCGCCGCAGATGCGGCGTCGCACCGATTAGGACGGTGTCATTGCCGTTAATTGCCAGGCAAATGCTGCCGATTTGAGATGCGATTTCACATGTGAAATCGCATCTCAAATCGAAGCAAATCGTACCCAGTGTGAACTTGGGCTTTAATCAAATTTATTTAAATCGAGCCTTTTTTACTAGTGATTTAAATCGACTTGCTTTAAATAAAATCCACCCTGCTCTAAATTTTATAGACTAGTCATCAAGTTTGGCACAGAGCAACCCCGATCCTCCTCTTCTCGGGCCCCCTGTCATAGTTCCTGGCTCCTCCCTCCTGTTGAGTACCCCGACAGCAAGCAGCTTACTATGGGGGCACCTGAGCCGAGCCACAGCTCTGTGTATCCTTTCAGACACGGAGCCATGGTTCGGCCCTTGCCCCCTCTATCTTCTCATTGGCTAACTGACTTTGACAGGAGTTGGAGCTAGGGTTGCCACCTCATCCCTTTAAAACAGAACACATATGAATTACACAGGTTCTGTGGCTGATTAAGTTGATAATTGAACTCAAGTGGAGCTTTATCTAAATTAAATTGGCCTCAGAACCTGTGTAATTCATATGTGTTCTGTTTTAAAGGGATGAGGTGGCAACCCTAGTTGGAGCCAATGGCGCTACTGCTGTCTCTCAGGCAATCAGAAAAGAGTCCCAGATGGCCGAGACACTCGTGGTCATCGCTGAATCCAGCGTGTAGTGACGTCACCGCGTACAGGAAGGGCTCCTGTTAGATGCCGGCCGGCAATTGTTTTACTCGCTCCCTATTTACCTTCGTTTGTAAGTAGCCTTTTAACTTTTTTTAATAAATTTGTTAGTGCATACTACTCTATGTGCGGTCTCCTTCCTTATATGTTTATAACCGACTGGGCTGTTGAGATGTTATGAGGACAAGTACTGCATAGTATATCCTGCTGTATCCCGCCGTGGATCTCTTAAAGAGCCGTGATCTGGTCTATTCCTGGTATATCCCAAGCTGTGACCCCGCACTCTGGAGTATCCTGCTGTAATTTAAATTACGCTATCGGTAAGCCTCAGTCCATATGGTGGCGGTTCACAACTGTAAAATCATCTTCACACCGGGTGTTGTCTGGTTTGGATTCATCATTTATGGACTCTGACACCGGATTTTTTCATTCACTTATGCTATAAATGCACTCATATGGTGCGTTTTTTCTAATTCACTTGTGGGAACACAAAGGACTTTATTGTTTATATTATTGGTTGGCGCAATTTTTTCCCTTTTTCCATTATTTTGTGTTAGTTCACGCTATTGCAGCCTTCCCATTTATTCACTTAATTTTTGTTTGATTAGCGCAATTTTTTCTTCCTGCATCGCTGAATCCAGATGGGGCTCAGGTAAGTATGAGGGGGGTTTCTGCACACAGAATGCTTTTTTATCTTAATGCATAGAATGCATTAAGACAAAAAATCTTCTGTCTTTTCAACTACCTAAGGCTGGGTTCACACGTATGCGAATTAGATACAGGTTTGCCTGCATCCAATTTGCATGGTAGGAGATCGAGACTAGCTCTCTAAGGAGCTGGTTCACATATCTCTGCTGCGGCTCCGGTGCAAATTAACACAGGGGTCCTGTGCATCTTTTGGTCTGTTTTAGGTCTGAATTCAGCCCAACAATTTGGGCTTAATTCGGACCTAAAAAGGTGAATGGGGACACGCCGGGCTCCTTCTGTGAGCCACATGTGGCAATAGTGTAAACCAAGCCTAAAGGTCACGTTGCTTAGCCCTCTGTAGTGTATTAATGTGCTTTACTGAACAGAAAAACTGTACATAAAACTGCAGGATACACAATTAAGAGTATAACAAAATATGCCTACAATGTAAAAACTATCTTCTTGGCAAATAAGCATGTACAATATTTATACAATACGTATATTAAATCATTTCTTAACTTGGAGATCAATTCAAAATGGAATCTTCTTCATGGTTCTTTGCTCAGAGTCCAACCCAAAACTTCTCTAGTCCTCCAGCTTCCAGCGCACATGTTGTTCCTTTGTCTCCCAAAAAAATATTTTGTCTCCCCACATGCCTGTTCAAAGTGCTCCCCTCCCCTAAATTCCTCTACATCAGTGGTTCTCAACTTTTCATTGCCGTGACCCCTTGATATAATTTCCCAAGTTGTAGGGACCCCTAACCTTATTTTCGTAGCGTGGGTTGTCAGCACCCAAGGCGAGTAATTTGCGCCCCTAACCCGTGGACATTTAGCCTTCCCTGAATGCCTTCCACTCATACAGCATTAAAAACCCCTTATGGTATATTTTAGGATGTACTACTCTTTCCCTTTTATCTCTCTCTATCCTAATTTCTTGTTTTTCTTTTTTTCTCCCATCCCTATGTATTTTCTATTTGTATTCCTTCTCTTACTCCTTGGCGGGTGGGTGGGGGGAATGGGATGAGTGGCAGTGCTGGCGGGGAGTTGGGATGAGTGGCAGTGCTGACGGGGAGTTGGGATGAGTGGCAGTGCTGGCGGGGAGTTGGGATGATTGGCAGTGCTGGCGGGGAGTTGGGATGAGTGGCAGTGCTGGCGGGGAGTTGGGATGAGTGGCAGTGCTGGGGGGAGTTGGGATGAGTGTCAGTGCTGGTGGGGAGTTGGGATGATTGGCAGTGCTGGTGGGGAGTTGGGATGATTGGCAGTGCTGGGGGGAGTTGGGATGATTGGCAGTGCTGGGGGGAGTTGGGATGAGTGTCAGTGCTGGGGGGAGTTGGAATGAATGGCAATGCTGGGGGGAGTTCTGATCGGCCAGCTGAGGTGCTCTTGATCAATGTCCTCTGCTGATCTGAGAACTGTAGTGGGGACTTTTAATGGCAACTATAATCATATGTTACTCATGTTAATAACGTTGTCTCCGTCTTTGTGGTGTCTTGCAGCAGTGACACCTATCCCAAAATCAGGAGATGGGGTCTCTTCCAGCCCCTCCCACTTCACATTCCTCACCAGTCAGCTGACCTCTAGTCTCTGCTCCTCATTCATGCCGTTAACTGAATGGGTGGCTGCAAAAAGGCTGAGTGGGTGGCACAGGCTCCAGGGACAGCCCTGCTGGGTGGCCGCAAAAAGGCTGGTGGTGCGGTTTTCAAGAACAGCCCAGGATTCGGTGACCCCTGGCAAATCATCATTTGACCCCCAAGGGGGTCTCGACCCCCAGGTCTACATCATATCCTGTCAAAAATGTCCTCTGCTTAGCTCATAAACAAGTCTGACTGGTTCATTTGCATTTCAGTAGGGGAGGAGCCTTTTCTTTTAAAACAGCACATGGTCCTAAAAGCTAACTCCATATTAGTGCTAAAGAAACACTACAAATAGCCATGGCAACACAACAGCTGGACTGGCTGGTTCTAGCTGTTATAGAGGCATTGCCCCACCTCTATTTGATGGTAGAATGATAGTTCTAATCTGAAACCAACCCCATTGCAAACCATGCCATGCATTGTATTCAGTCTTCCCATCTCCTGCTTATGTGTGCAAGAAGTGTACTCCCTACACTGGCTTCCCATTAACTGGAGGATATCATTCATAATTGGCCTACTTGCCTACTAAGCACTAATTAACTTGGGCCCACCCATATGTGAAAGATCTTTTAGTTACCCACATTCCCTCACGCTCCTTTTGCCCCTCGGAGAAAAGGAAATTACATGCCCAGAATCAACTTAAAATGTTTTGGATTTCATGCATTCTGCCAACCAGCACCAACATTATGAAAATCACTGCCATCCATTGTCAAAGACCACAACACCAATTTGAACCCCTATTTGAGTCCCCAGGTGTCCTCAGGAAGAAATATTATTAATAAAAACCACTCCAGAAGAGCACCAACTGTGATGTGAACTCCCTTTTTTTCATAAACATTACCATTGCTGATGAGCATCTGAAGGACTACTTTTTGATTTCCAGAACCGGTAAGCCGAACTCCACACTGACCTGTCCCCCCATCTACCTAACCCCCCACATAGACACTCCTAAGAATTCTCTTTTTACACGTATTCCAGTATTCTGACTAGTTACATGACACCACAGGCCCTTCCTCTTTTCCTGTAGCATTGGTAATGGATGGACCTTACTCCTAAACAGAGCAGCAATATTAGGAGCCCAGGTTGACTTGATGGCAAAAAGTATGTCACCAGCATACAGAGAATCTCCAAAGTGGGTGCAAAGCTTTATTCAACAATCACATGGTAACAATAACGACATTTCGGAGCCATGCTATTATATGATTGCTGAATAAAGCTTTGGACCCACTCTGGAGATGCTTGGTGTGCAGGTGAAATACTTTTTGCCTTCAATGTTTTCAGTTTCCAGCCGGTTGTAGCACCCATTAAGGCCTCATTCACACTTGGCGGACTCTGCCTGCTCTTGTCGGCTCAGCGGGAGATCAGTCCGCAGATCTCCGCTGAGCTGACGGATGACAAGCTCCTCTCTGCTCACTGAGCGGGCAGGGGCTTGTCGGGCACCGCTGTGTCCTATGGAGCGATCTGATGAAAACGGACATCCGACGCTCCATAGCGATGCATGGAGACGGACCCGAACGGCCCTAAGTGTGAATGAAGCCTTACGCTTACAGCCAACTTCAGAAACATGTGCATTGAGAATTTGGTACTTGGTCATGTTGGCTTGATGACCCACCCCTAGTGGGTGTAGCTATGATGGCTTGGGTTCCTGGAAAGTGCGTTGGGTGACACCGGCTGAGAAAGTATCAGAGGAGTGGTGCTGGATCTTAGAGCAGTCTGCAGGGAACGATGTCAGAGAGGAGGTCCATATTGAGTTTTTTCTGCCAGTGTCCTACTCTTTATTTATTTTTTAAATGTTTTCTACAAAGGTGGAGATGGACTCTAAAGCCTCGTACACACAGTTCGATTGTTGGACAACCGAGCGTCTGATTTTTGTCAAACGGTGTGTCCCAGGATCTTGTCTTGCATACTAATGTTACCCAAATTGCCGTGCCACAAATGAGAATGTAGTGACGTACTACAAGTAATTTCAGCTCTTGAGCGGCACCATTTGGGCCCCTTCTGCTAATTTCGTGTTTGGTGAGCATTGATTCCGAGCATGCGTGTTTGTACTTTAGACTTTTGAGTGACGGATCTGTGTCTTCTGAGGTCAAGGAGTTCCTTACCCATGAAATGGATACAGCGCCCAGAGGCGATTCAGTTTGCATGTGTTGCGCTTTACAAGTCTCTCTCTCTCTCTCTACTGACCATCTGACGTGGAGCCGCCGTTTGACAAAAATTTACTAGCCTGTCATCCCAACATTTGTTGTCGGGAAAATTGGACAACAATTGTCAAAAGGAGCGTACTAACGGTAAGAATTTCAAGCAACAGTCTGTCGGCAGACAATCCCCTTCCCAAAATCAAACCGTGCGTACGAGGCTTAAGATAGGCCTTTATTATGCTTCTGCTGTTGTGGGTGGATAGACATGAAATGATGCATAGATAGAGTAAAAATAGCCCAATTATTGCTCTTGTATCTGCAGAACATCTTTGCTTTACAATAGCGTGTGTCCTGAACAGTAAGTGCCAAACCCAAACTGATTTACATATAAATAGCAAAGTGCGTTTGAATATAATCTTCCTTTTTTTTTTTTTCTGTTTTACTTAACCACTTGAGACCCGCGCTATTGACAAAAGACCTCAACAGCGCGGCTCTCAGGTGCCAACTGGACGTCTTTGGACGTCATTTCAAGTGCATTACCCGCGCGCGCCCCTGGGGGGCACGCAGCGGTTAAACACTGTCCCGGCGCATCGCTGGGAAGCCGATGTGTGTACCTGGCGGCCGCGATGTCCACAGGGTACACGCGATCGTCGGGAACACAGCAGGGACGTGGAGCTCTGTGTGTAAACAAATAACAAATTTGTGTCAAAAGTGTCCGATACGTCCGCCGCAATATCGCAGTCCCATTAAAAATCGCAGATCGCCGCCATTACTAGTAAAAAAAAAAAATCATAATTCTGTTCCCCATTTTGTAGGCGCTATGACTTTTGCGCAAACCAGTCGCTTATTGCGATTTTTTTTTTTTTTTTTTTTTTTTTTTTTTACAAAAATACGTCGAAAAATACGTATCGGCCTTAACTGAGAAAAAAAATATTAAAAAAAAAAAAATTGGGATATTTATTATAGCAACAAGTAAAAAATATATATATTTTTTTAAAATTGTCGCTCTTTTTTTGTTTATAGCGCAAAAAATAAAAACCGCAGAGGTGATCAAATACCACCAAAAGAAAGCTCTATTTGTGGGGAAAAAAGGACGTCAATTTTGTTTGGGAGCCACGTCGCACGACCGCGCAAATGTCAGTTAAAGCGACGCAGTGCCGGAAGCTGAAATTTCCCCTGGGCACGAAGGGGGTTTATGTGCCCAGTAAGCAAGTGGTTAAAGCTGTTGAATTCCACTTTCAGGTTTCCAGCCTCATGCTGTCAGCTCTGTGACTTTTTACTGAACCTTAATCTTATTGATAACACTGAACAACAAAAACTTTTTAGCGAGTCTGCAGCGGCAGATCATTTTCTAGAGCTGCTCTGTTAAGAATTAATCAGCGCTATTGTCATGTGTGTAGTTCACCATTGTCCCGCTATCGGTGTAATCAGAAATTACTTTGTGAGCTTCGTAGAGCAGCCTTGTAAACACATTAAAACTGGGGAATTCTGGGAATTGTCTTTGTTTGGTTTGGGTTATGAATGTGTTCGCCATTTATTCTTTTTCTGTTCTTTCATAAAATAAAAAAAGAATCGCAGTAATATGACATAGGATTTTGCGGGCAATAGAGGTACTACTATACAGTTAGGCCCGGATTCACGTAGAATCGCGTATCTTTGTTCGGGCGTAACGTATCCTATTTACGTTACGCCTCTGCAACTTTTACAGGCAAGTGCCGTATTCTCAAACGAAAGTTGCGGCGGCGTAGCGTAAATAGGCCGGCGTAAACGCCTAATTCAAATGTGGTAGATGTGGGCGTGTGTTATGTAAATTTTATGTGACCCCGCGTAAATGACGCTTTTTATGAACGGCGCATGCGCCATCCGTGAAAGTATCCCAGTGCGCATGCTCCAAATTAACCCGCAAGAAGCCAATGCTTTACGTAAATGACGCCCAGCCCTATTCGCGAACGACTTACGCAAACGACGTAAAATTTACAAAATTTGACGCGGGAACGACGTCCATACTTAACATTGGTACGCCTCATATAGCAGGGGTAACTTTACGCCGGGAAAAGCCTAACGTAAACGGCGTATCTGTACTGCATCGGCCGGGCGTACGTTTGTGAATTCGCGTATCTAGCTGATTTACATATTTCTAGGCGTAAATCAGCATACACGCCCCTAGCGGCCAGCGTAAATATGCAGTTAAGATACGACGACGTAAGAGACTTACGCCGGTCGGATCTAATACAAATCTATGCATAACTGATTCTAAGAATCAGGCGCATAGATACGACAGCTCGGACTCAGAGTTACGACGGCGTATCTGGAGATACGCCAGCGTAACTCGTACGAGAATCCGGGCCTCAGACATTAAAAGCTTTAAGTGGAGCACACAAAACGAACAAAACAAAAATGACTTTAAAAATAAAATAATTTTCAAATAAAAAAAAATATATAATAACGCAACAAATAAAGATAAAATAGTTACACGTGCAGCTGGTTGTGGGAGTGTTGTGGCTAAAATATAAAGTAGAAAATATCGTCAGGGAGACCATTTTGAAAAGATCCCCCCCCCTCAACAAAGTGAAAGGTAACAAAGTGAGAGGTAACTTAAAGGGGGTGTAAAGGTACAATTTTTTTTTCCTAAATAGCTTTCTTTACCTTAGTGCAGTCCTCCTTCACTTACCTCATCCTTCCATTTTGCTTTTAAATGTCCTTATTTCTTCTGAGAAATCCTCACTTCCTGTTCTTTTGTCTGTAACTACACACAGTAATGCAAGGCTTTCTCCCTGGTGTGGAGTGTGAAAATAAGGACATTTAAAAGCAAAATAGAAGGATGAGGTAAGTGGAGGAGGACTGCACTAAGGTAAAGGAAGCTATTTAGGGAAAAAAATTGTACCTTTACAACCTTTACAACCCTTGTAAGTTCACTTCTTGGAAAAAATGTGTGTAAATGTGGGAGGGCGCAGGTCCGCTCGGCCAGATTTTTGTTTTAACTGTTACAGCTAGTAGGGGGGGATAGGGAGAAAAACCCCATTAGCTGTCACTGCGGGGAGGTGAGGGGCCAAGTCCGTTCATAACATGTTACATGTTACACTCTGAATATGGGTGTAAAATTTTACGAAAGGTGAACTTATCCCTTAACTGGTTCCTGACCTGCTCCTGTACATATACGTCGGCAGAATGGCACAGCTGGGCGAAGTAACGTATATTTACCCGCGATCGGGTCACAGAGCTGCAGAACGGGGGGAGGCAAGTGTAAACAAGCATCTCCCTGTTCTGCCTAGTGATACTGTCATTGATTGTCTGTTCACTCTCATCGGGAGCAGCGATCAGTGACATGTCACTCGTAGCCACGCCCCCTAACAGTTAGAATCACTCCCTAGGACACACTTAACAAATACATAAAAACCGCAGAGGTGATCAAATACCACCAAAAGAAAGCTCTCTTTGTGGGAAAAAAAAAGGACGTCAATTTTGTTGGGGAGCCACATCGCACGACAGCGCAATTGTCAGTTAAACCGACACAGTGCCGAATTGCAGAAAAGTGCTCTGGTCTTTGGCTAGCCAAATGGTCCGGGGCTGAAGTGGTTAAGCCATTGAGTTATTTTAGTGCAAAAGGATGAGATGCATGGTAAAACATTATTATCAAAAATACTTTCCCAGCGGAAACTGGATGTCGATGCCCAAATATTAAAATTTATGTGTAACCTGTAGAGGGCAAGATGGAGGTAACTGAAGAGACGGATCAACATCTATGGGAAAAATACAAGACTTCCTCCAGTTGACCTTCTCTCTCTCCAAAGCCCTGGGGCTCCATTTACACCTGAGCATATCGATTTACTGACGTTTTTCAGGGGTTTTTTTTAAGCTTTTTACAAGCAATTTTAAAGCATTTTACAGCGTTTCTCTGAAGTCTATTACAAGCGTTTTACAGCTTCAGGTGTTTTAGTTTAGCCAATAGAAAGCACTAGGGGGAGGAGAGTGAGCTGAAATTAGAGGTTGAGTCTATGGGGCCAAAAACGCTTGTAATCTGCCAAAAAGAAGCTCAGGTACTTTTTTGAGCTTCAGGCGTTTTGATTCAGGCGACAAAATGCTCCTATGTGAACAGGAGCCATTGACATGAATGGGATTTTGCTTGTTGGGCGTTTTGGAGCTTCAGGGCTGAGCGTTTTTTAACAAGCTGAAAAACGCTTAGGTGTAAACAGGGCCTAAGTCCTGTGTCTTTCTGCTGCTCCGTTCCTGTTATCAGCATGATAAGTTCTGACAAGCTCTCCGACACAGAAGATAAAAGCAGCTGGAAATTTGTGTCGGGGAGGTAACTTAGAGATATATAAGCAGAGGGCTTGTCTTTTCACATCACAGCTCTACAAGTTTCTTCATTCCTCTGCCTATGTGGAGAGTGAGTGTGTCCCTTTCCTCCAATCGGCTCACACACAGTGTATGCCCAGACTCCTTACCCATTGCTGAAACAGGAAGCAACATTTCTAACATGATCTGCACTTTCTAAAGAATGTAGAAAGCTGAAGACAGCAGATATACATGTAAAACTTGTGTGGGGAGATTTGTTTCATCTCTGTGTATCATCTGAGGCTGTTAACTTCACTGGGTATCTGTGGGGGTTTACATCCACTTTAAGGCATAAAAATACAAAATTACATTTTTTATCAGGAGGTCATTTTGTCCTGTTACTCAAATTATTTGTCACAGAGGCAGGCGAAGGGATTGTAAATACTCATCGTCCCAAGTAATGGTCCCTATTACCTGGAGTCATATAGGAAATTCAAGCACAGAACATGATAGGACCAAGTGAAAATCACATCTGGCAATTTTCAACTGTACAGTTTTATTTTCTTGCCTTTTGTAAGACATATCTTTTTTTTTTTTCTTTTTTTTTTTTTTTTTTCACCTGAATCCGCTGGATGCCAAAGCCAAGCAAAACCTTTTTTTGGGAGAGATTTAGAGATTTTCCTTTATTTTTTTTCCTGACAATGTGTCACCATAACAGGAGTCTTGCATGCTTTCAAAGCTCCAGAGGACAGAACTCGCCAAATTACACCACTGTGGAGTTTAGCTGTCAATTTTTATTAGTTTTACAGCCTTCATTCATTAACCACTTAAGGACCGCCTCCTGCACATTTACGTCGGCAGAATGGCACGGGTGGGCACATGCACGTACAGGTACGTCCTGTGCTAGTACCCAGCCATGGGTCGCGGGCGCGCGCCAGCGACCCGGTCCGAAGCCCTGGGACCGCGGGACCAGCGGACCCGATCGCCGCTGGAGTCCCGTGATCGGTCCCCGGAGCTGAAGAACGGGGAGAGCTGTGTGTAAACACAGCTTCACCGTTCTTCACTGTGGCGGCGTCATCGATCGTGTGATCCCTTTTATAGGGATACACAATCGATGACGTCAAACCTACAGCCACACCCCCTACAGTTGTAAACACACACTAGGTGAAACATAACCCCATCAGCGCCCCCTTGTGGTTAACTCCCAAACTGCAATTGTCATTTTCACAGTAAACAATGCATTTTAAATGCATTTTTTGCTGTGAAAATGACAATGGTCCCAAAAATTTGTCAAAAGTGTCCGCCATAATGTCGCAGTCAAGAACAAAATCGCTGATCGCCGCCATTAGTAGTAAGAATTTTTTTTTTATAAAAATGCAATAAAAATATCCCCTATTTTGTAAACGCTATGAATTTTGCACAAACCAACCGATAAACGCTTATTGCGTTTTTTTTTAACCAAAAATAGGTAGAAGAATACGTATCAGCCTAAACTGAGGGGAAAAAAAAGTTTTTTTATATATTTTTGGGGGATATTTATTATAGCAAAAAGTAAAAAATATTGCAGTTTTCCTTTACAACCCCTTTAATCTGCTATAAGACCCCATTCACACCTGAGCGTTTTGTAGCTTGAAGCCTGAAGCTACAAAACGCTGGAGGGGAAAAAATCTATAAGCTTCCTTTACCTTAGTGCAGTCCTCCTTCACTTACCTCATCCTTCAATTTTGCTTTTAAATGTCCTTATTTCTTCTGAGAAATCCTCACCTCCTGTTCTTATGTCTGTAACTCCACACAGTAATGCAAGGCTTTCTCCCTGGTGTGGAGAAAGTCTCTTGAGGGGGCAAGCAGGCAAGTCAGGACACTCTCTACTTTGCAGATAGAGAAAGGAGCTGTGTGTTAGTGGGCATCCTGACCCTCCTGCTCGCCCCCTCAAGAGGCTTTCTCCACACCAGGGAGAAAGCCTTGCATTACTGTGTGGAGTTACAGACATAAGAACAGGAGGTGAGGATTTCTCAGAAGAAACCTGGCTGTTCCTGTGTCCCCTTCTGTGTGCTGACCACGGTAATCGGGGCTGCTGAGCCCTGATTACCGTGGTCAGTTTCAAGCCTCCGTCATCTCCAACTTTTGCTTTTGCTCAGGCTATAATGCACAATATGATATACATAGGGGTTGATTCACAGCTGTGCATGGTAGCCAATCAGCTTCTAACTTGTTAGCTTGTTCAATTAGGCCCCTTTCACACGGGTGGACCGTTCAGGTGCGCCTGTCAGTTTATTTGGCGGACCTGAACAGGCGCTCCATGCTTGTCTATGGAGCATCGGGTGTCAGCGGTGATCATGTCCATTTTCATCAGATCTCACCCGATCCGATCCATCTGATTTTAGCGGATCGAATCATGAGATCTGATGAAAATGGACATGCTGTCTGTTTACGTCCGATCTCTCCATAGACAAGCAGCGGCGTTGGACAAGTCCCTCCCCGCTCAGTGAGCAGAGAAGGACCTGTAATCCGCCGGCTCAGATGAGTTCAACGGAGAGATCTCCCACTGAGTTGGCGGACGCCGCTGACTGATCCATCCCCGGGGGCTATAAGCTTTGACAATGAGCCCTGGTTCACATTGATGCGATTTGACATGTTTGCATGCCAAATTGGTGGCAATTGACGGAAATGGCACCGTCTCAATCAGTGCGACGCTGCATTTGCAGGGCCTCACCGGTTCCCAAAAGTATTTTCTGTCCATTGACATCTGTGCAGCAACCCACACAGATGTCTCTGAAATCGCCCCTGAAGTCGGGACTGACATGCGGAAATGAAATTGTGCGAGTTTAGCTGAAGTCGCTCAATTCCCTCCCTTCTTGCTGTCCGTGTGAACCTGGGCTTTAAACCTGGAAGCTGATTGGTTTCTATGCAGAACTGCACAAGATTTTGCACTCTCCAGTTTTAGTAAATCTCCCCCAATTACATTGTGGTGCTGGACATTCAGCCATTTATTATGGCATCCCAAAGCAGTAATATAGTCCACTAAATTTAAAACATGACACCTCTGTTTTCTTCGACCTAATCTTCATCCCGCTGCAACTGGAAAACCACTTATGTCCTTTTTTGAATGAACTTTATCGATTCTGCTGTGGAAAGGAGATCTGTTTCGCTCAGGCAACTAGTAAACAGATGGATAAAGTTATTGCATCCATTAGACATAGTGCGGGAAAAAACAAGACACACCATTTTCCACTTCATTTACCACAATGGCGCATTCTAATCTATGACCGTAATTCAGAACCCCGGGCAGATATTGGAGAACAACTTTTAGTATAGAGTCTATAGAAAACGAATGTCATGAATTTTTAAAATGTGATTGTATAATTGCCAAAAATATATACACCCTGCGATCACCTAATTACATACATAGGACTTCATGTCAGACAATGGTATATTCTTATTTATTACAGGGGCTTATATATCACCATCAATTGTGTGCATTGCTTTACATACATATATTGTACATTCACATCCGTCCCTTCCCTCAAGGAGCTCACAATCTAAGGTCCCTAAGGCCTCATTCACACTTGGCGGACTCCGTCGCTACGGAGTCCGCCTGCTCCCGTCGGCTCTGCGGGAGATCAGTCCGCAGATCTCCGCTGAGCCAACGGATGACCAGCTCCTCTCTGCTCACTGAGCGGGGAGGGGCTTGTCAGGCCCCGCTGTCTCCCTATGGAGCGATCTGGTTTTCATCAGATCTTACCCAATCCGATCCGCATGGACGGATAGGGATGTGGCCCCCATACGTCTGTTTTTAGCGGATCGGATCGGATGTCAGCGGACATGTCTCCGCTGACATCCGACGCTCCATAGCGATGCATGGAGCGGCCGTTCGGGTCCGTGACAGACGGACCCGAACGGCCCGAATTGTGAATGAGGCCTAACTCGCATTCATACACCTACTAGGTAGGGCCAATTTAGATAGGAGACAATTAACCTACCAACATGTCTTTAACCACTTAAAGTGGTAGTAAAGTCTTTACTACCACTTTTACCTACAGGTAAGCCTGTAATAAGGCTTACCTGTAGGTATAAAGAATATCTCCTAAACCTGTACGGTTTAGGAGATATTCCACCTGCAATGCGCCGCTGACTGCAGCGGCGCATGCACAGCGGGGATCCTCGGCTAGAGGCCTGGTAGCCGCCGGACCTTGCCGGAATGAAGTCTCCTGCCCGCAAGCGCGGGAGTGACGACATCGCCGCTCCAGCCAATCACATCGCTGGAGCAGCGATACCCGGAAGACACGCCGAGGCAAGATGACATCTCCCTCGGCTTGGACACCAGGTAAGTTCCACACACCTCGTTCCAAGGTAAGTATTTCATAATGAGTTAGTATGCGGTGCATACTAGCTCATTATGCCTTTTGCCTTTCAGGTGTAAAAAAAATTAAATAAAATAGTTGCGAGTATACAACCGCTTTAAGGACCGAGCCTCTTTCTGAGATTTGTTGTTTACAAGTTAAAAACAGTTTTTTTTTGCTAGAAAATTACTTAGAACCCCCAAACCTTATATATATCGATATATATATATATATATATATATATATATATATAATTTTTTTTTTTTTTCTAACACCCTAGAGCATGGGTCTTCAAACTACAGCCCTCCAGTTGTTCAGGAACTACAATTCCCATCATGCCTAGGCATGTCTGTGAATATCAAAGTTTTACAAAGCCTCATGGGATGTGTAGTTTCGCAACAGCTGGAGGGCCGTAGTTTGAGGATCCCTGCCCTAGAGAATAAAACAGCAGTCGTTGCAATACTTTCTGCGCAGTGGTCTTACAAGCGCACTTTTTTTTGAAAAAAATACACTTTTTTGAATAAAAAAATAAGAAAACTGTAAAGTTAGCCCTATTTTTTTTTTTTTTATGTATGAGTAAATTACGCAGAGTAAATTGATACCCAGTGTGTCGCGCTTCAAAATTGCGCCCGCTCATGGAATGGCGACAAACTTTTACCCTTAAAAATCTCCATAGGTGAAGTTTAAAAAATTCTACAGGTTGCATGTTTTGAGTTACAGAGGAGGTCTAGGGCTAGAATTATTGCTCTCGCTCTAACAATCGCAGCGATACCTCACATGTGTTTTCATATGCAGGAGCTTCTCATGTATGCGTTCACTTCTGCAAGCGAGTTCGGCGGGACGGGGCGGGGCGCATTTAAAAAAAAAAACTTCTTATTTATTTTACCTTTTATTTTTACACTGTTCATATATAAAAACAAAAAAAAATGTGTCACTTTTATTCCTATTGCTTTTATTCCTATTACAAGGGATGTAAACATTATTTGTAATAGAAAAAAAGCAGGACCTCTTAAATATGAGATCTGGGGTCAAAAAGACCTCCGATCTCATATTTACACAAAAATGGCAAAAAAAATGTTTTTTTGTCATTTGAAAAAATAACAACAAAAAAGAGTCCCTTTAAAAGCTATGGGCGGAAGTGACGTTTTGATGTCTATTCCGCCCTGCAGTGGTATGTAGACGGGTGGGGGCCATCTTCCCTTCACTCGTCTCCATACCAAGAAGTAGAGAAGACTGATCGCCTCCGCTGCTAATGCCGGCTTCGCCCCCCCCTCTATCGGCGAATCCGCCGCAGAGACAACTTTTATCTGAAAGATGACCACCCACTGAAGAAGAGGATACTGGGGTTATGGTAGCTAGCTGCTGCCTTAACAACGATATTCCTCTTCAAAGTAGTGATGTAAACCTGCGGCGGACGGTCGGTAAATGGTTAAAGTGTGGGAGGAAATTTGTATACATGGAGGAAACCCATGCAGGCACAGGGAGAACATGCAAACTCCAGGCAGGTAGTGCTGTGGTTGGGATTCGAACCAACGACCCTAGTGCTGCCAGGTGGAAGTGCTAATCACTTGGCCACTGTGCTGCCCCAGATATACAGTGTATATCTCCTCGCCAGGGACACAGACCGCAAAAAAAAAGGCCTGACAGGGGTCCTAGCTCCACACTCTGTCCAAAACGTAAAAGATTTAAGCTTAGATATAATTTAAATAAGAAGGCAAGTGAAATGTATATCTTCATCTATCCCAGATAATTTGATTCCAGTCTGGTTGCTGTGCGTCACTGCGTGTTCCATGTTTCGGTGCGTTTACAGGATCTGTATTCTACAAGTCATTACCGTGTCAACTATTTCATGTCTGTGAAATTGGTATTTGTTCTCTTGTTTTTCCTTTGCATATTACATTTCGTTTTTTAATAAACCTCAACGTAATGGGTGAAGATCAGCATCACAGATGCCTGCTTATTTTTGCCACATATTTAATTAAATGGAAAAAAAGACTTGTTTCTTATCTGTCTTTTTTTTTGCATTTTTGTTTTTAAACTTAAAGTGGTTGTAAACCAGGCATGTCCAAAGTCCGGCCCGCGGGCCAACCGCGGCCCGCCTGGTCATTTTGACATGTATGTCTTTTGTGGCCCCCAACGAATCCCCGAGCGTCGAGAGCCACAAAAGAAATACATGCTGGCTGCCATGGAGGAGGCGGGACGAGCGCTGTGCATACAGGAGTACTTCCTGTTTACACGGCGACCTGTGTAAAAGGAAGTCCCGTCTCCTGCGCTGCCATTAGACGACTGTTCTGTCCATCACAGGAGGCGGGACTTTTGATTAAAGAGGCCGTCGATAAAACAGGAAATTCTCCTGTATGTCTGTCGGCGCTCGTCCCGCCCCCTCCCTGTCTCCTCCAATGCTGCAGATGAATGAATCGAGCTGCAATGGTGAGTCTGCATTCATGGCAAGGGGGGTGCTGCATTCAGGGCAAGGGGGGTGCTGCATTCAGGGCAAGGGAGGTGCTGCATTCAGGGCAAGGGAGGTGCTGCATTCAGGGCAAGGGAGGTGCTGCATTCAGGGCAAGGGGGGTGCTGCATTTAGGGCAAGGGGGTGCTGCATTCAGGGCAAGGGGGGTGTTGCATTCTTGGCAAGCTGGTTCTGCATTTAGGGCAAGGGGGTGCTGCATTCAGGGCAAGGGGGTGCTGCATTCAGGGCAAGAGGGTACTGCATTCAGGGCAAGAGGGTACTGCATTCAGGGCAAGAGGGTACTGCATTCATGGCAAGGGGGTGCTGCATTCGGGGCAAGGGGGTGCTGCACTCAGGACAACGGGGGTGCTGCACTCAGGACAACGGGGGTGCTGCACTCAGGACAACGGGGGTGCTGCACTCAGGGAAAACGGGGGTGCTGCACTCAGGGAAAACGGGGGTGCTGCATTCAGAAAAACGGGGGTGCTGCATTCAGGGCAAGGGGGGTGCTGCATTTATGGCACTTGTGAGGCTGTATTGATGGGCAGTGACCCTTATTTTGATTCACGGTTCTTTATGTGACTAGCAGGACTTTTTTTTTCCGGCCTGCTAGCGCACCACTCCGAGGGCTTTCACACTGGAGACACGGCAGCGGCTGTTTAGGGCTGGTTTGCAGGCGCAATTTTTAGCGCATTAGCGCCTGCAAACCGCTCCAGTGTGGAAGGGGTCTTTAATAGCCATTCAAACTCCTTTGTGTCAACTTTTGTGTTTGTTATCAGGCCAAAATCACCAGGGTATGTAAACTTATGAGCACAACTGTATATTGAGTGGCTGTATGATTTTATGTTTGGCTGTTTTGCCTTAAAGTGGTTGTAAATCCTCACATCTACCTAGTGAAGTGACTGGCCTCAGGTGATGCACAGAGATGAAACAAATCCTACATAAGTTGTACCTTTTACCTACATCCGTCTGAGATTTCAGAAAGCAGGGGGTGGGACCTAAAATTACAATCTGCAAAGCTCAGTGAGGAGACCTGATTGGAGGAGGAAAGGCACACACCCCCTTCACACAGAACCAGAGCTGAGACTGTCAATCACAGGAGCTCCCTCCCCTGTCATCTTTTTCTTTCTCTTGGCTCATGCTGACTGCAGAGGAATGAAGTAGCAGACAGAAATGACACTTAGTGTTCTGCATTGAGACAAGTACACACTATAGAGGGAAATGCTTTGTTTATATTTCATGTCTGAGGATTACAACCACTTTAAATCTCAAGAGATGTAATTCATTCTTGTAGCTTTCCCCTGGGTAGAGTGTATTCTAATATGCTACTTTAACCTACATAGTAATATACTATGTGTAAAGCTACATAAGTAGATTTATTCCATAGCACTAATTATAGGATAGGGTTTCATTATTTAAATTGAAGTGTTTCTGCGCTCTTCTACCTTCCAATGTTTTCAGGAACACGCCGATCATGTATTCTGTCATCCTTGCTTTAATTAGTGCTCCACATAATTTGTTTCAGTGGCTTTGGTAGGACAGGCGAGTTCTCATTAACTGCTGTAGGTGATGTGGTTTTAGGAAGACTTTAAGGCAAATTAAAACATAACAGTAAAATCGGGTTGTATATGCAGTGAAGCATGCTTGTTATACTCACTGTGAAACCTAGAGGGTTAATACTGTGCATTGTCTAAAAAGGCTGTCGGATCCTGTCTTCTCTGTCCCAAAACCATCTCCTGATAGAACGGAGCCTTGGGGACAAGCTGCTCATGCTCAGTTTGGTGCATATTGCTAGAGAGTTGTGTTTTTTTTTTTTGCGCATGTGATCAGCATAGGGTAAATCAGCACTATCCACTCAGAGGGTCAGGGGTCCTGCATCCTCATAGGACAATCGGGAGAATGAAAACTCCTAATAACAAGCTTTAACCGCTTGCCGAGCACACACTGTTGATTTACGGCGGCAAAATGTCACTCCTGCACAAATCGCTGTAGCTGTACGGCCTGAGCTTTAAGGAGTATAGGGCGCGCGCGTGACGTAAGAGCCTGTGCGTGATGGCCCCAAGCTACCCATGCTTGCTCCTGAGAATGAAAGAACGGATATCTGACACTGTAAACAGACAGATCTCTGTTCTGTCAGGGGTGAGGACTACTGCTTAGGAGTAACAATCAGTCTCCTCACCCAGGCAGTCCCATCCCCCCACAGTTAGAATCACTCCCTAGGACACACATTTAACCCCTTGATCGCCCCCTAGTGTTAACCCCTTCCCACATTTAAACAGTAATCAATGGCTGTTTATAGCTCTGATCGCTGTATAAATGTCAATGGTCACAAAATAGTGTGAAGTGTCTGATCTGTCCGCAGAAATGTCGCAGTTCCAATAAAAATTGCAGATCGCCGCCATTACTAGTAAAAAAAATAAAAATGATAAAAATCTATCCTCTATTTTGTAGACGCTATTACTTTTGCGCAAACCAATCAATATATGCTAATTGCGTATTTTTTTAATATGTAGAAAAATTACACTACGTACAGTAATTGTGCTGTCCTCCCTATGCATTGTAAAGCGCTGTGTAAACTGTTGGTGCTATATAAATTGTGTATAATAATTATAATATTGGCCTAAACTGAAGAAGAAAGCACACCTGGGCGTTTTTTAGTGTTAATGAGCTTTGGAATTTATTGGCTTTTTTCTGAACGGCCGAAATGTGCGCTCAAAGTGCTGTTTTTCGGCGGAAAAAAAAATGCTGAAAACGGTAAAAAAACGCTCAAAAACGCCGGCGCCAGCGTTTTTTAATCCATTGTAAAAAAAAAAAAAAACCTACACTGAAAAACGCTGATTAAAGCTATTGCAAAAACGCTAAAAACGTTGAAAGGCTCCCTGCAAAGCTACTGGCGTTTTTTTATAGCTTTTATCAGCTTCAGTGTGCATGGAGCCTTATATTTACAAAAACGATATGATTTCCATGTTCTGTGTACTGTGGGAGACCAGATATAGTGAATGCAGGGTCCTGGGTTTAGTAACACTTTAACATTCGACCCATTGACCTTTTTTTTTCCCCCCATTTAAATTAGAAAATGAAACACTTTTATCCTTTGCCGGCTGCCTTATTGAACACGGGTCTTCTGCGCTGCGTTATATCAGACTGCAAAACAAAACTTCACAATGTGTCTCATCTGCGTTAATGCCTCCCCGAGGCGGGACTGAATGGCGAGTGTTAACGTATCTTTGCGGTTAGACGAAAAAATGAGCTGGAGATGCTGGATTCATGGCCACAGGACACAATGATAATTTCATTTAGTTTGCCAATAGACAACAGCTGGTGGAATTAAGCAAAACAACACACGCGGGGGGGGGGGGGAGCATTTGAGATTGGGCTGCGTTTAAAGGAATCCTGGACTGAGAAAATATGAAGGCTGCTGTTGCAGAGTTCTTTCTATGCAGGCTAAATGACCAGTTGTTATGCTGATCAAGTGGCTTTTAAAGTATATGTGAACCCTCACCTTGTGAAACAACCCAGTTTAAACATTTTATATACTGTATTTATTGGGGTATAGCACGCACCCCTAAAGTTGCCCCCAATTCCTGTGGAAAAAAAGATTTTTGTACTTAGTTTGGTGTCTTGCGCGGCGTCCATCGGCGGCCTCGTCGGGTCCGTCTGCGGCTTCGGGTGTCCTCTTCTTCGGGTCCGGCGTCCTTCTGCGGCGTCCTTCCCGCTCGTTTCCCACGCCGAGTTTGAATACTGCGCCGACATATACAGAGCGCAGTACACTTGTGCAGGCTCGGCTAGTCTCGCGCTGACGTCCTGTACATCCAGGACGTTAGCGCGAGAGGAGCCGAGACTGCCCGACTATACACGAGTGTACTGCGCTCGGTATATGTCGGCGCAGTATTCAAACTCGGCGCGGGAAAGCGGGTATCGGCGTATATCGCGCACCCACGATTTTGCACCCACGATTTTTCAGGGCAAAAAAGTGCGCGGTATACGCCGATAAATACGGTATATATAAACATTATACTTTTTTTCTTCCCCTCTTTTATAGGCAATTACATTTCCTGTGTTCTCATGCATAAGGAGCTCAGAGAGCTGGGGGAGGAGACACAGATCCTTCCCAATGAGTGGCTGATCAGCGGGGGGCGTGTCAGGACGAGTCTGATCATTGGAGACGAGCACAGCACAGCTAGAGATCTGACCACTTTGTATTCTCCAGTTAGTGTGGTCAGTTTCTAATAGGAAAGCAGAGGGACTGGCAGGAACACCAGGAATTTCACACAAAGGAGGAAATACAAAGATATTTGTCATACAAGTACACATGGGCGTCCACTGAACTTTTTTCAGGGGCGGGCATCATTTTAAGGTCATCCATGCTCGGTCCCTTTTTGACAATGTCATGAAGGGGAGGGGCTTATTCATTATCACATAAAGCACAGGCATGCAAAGGTTTAAGAAACCTGATGCAACTATCAAGCAACTAGCAACTTTGAATAACAATATCATAAAAAATGGAGCCCCCCCCCAAGGAAATAACAGGATCAGTGCCAGTTTCTGCAATAACAATCTCCAGCTTTGCTGTCCGTTTTCGCAATAAAAATCACCAGCATTGTCAGTAGCAACAACAATAACCCCCCACATCGGTGCAGATTTCTAGAATAAAAACTTCAGCGTCTGTCCAATGTACATAATGACCCTCAGCACTGGTGTCAGTTTCCTCACTCAAAACTCCCAGCATTTGGTGTCATTTTCTGCAATAATTGCCCCCAGCATAGATGGGAGGATATCAGGTTAGACACTTCCTAATGGCTCAGTCGCTAGGAACAGTAATGGATAATGGCCAACAGGCCCTCTTACCAGACCTGGTGAAACCACAACAGTGATCCCTCTGGCTGGACGTTTGCTCACTTTGGGTTGCCTGGGGTGACTCTAGTCAGTAGTGTAGCATGCCTGTACCCTGGCAGCGGCTCGGCCTTTCTCCCTCTCTGGTCGTGCGGGTACAGCGGGGCTCCCTCTCTGGTAGTGTGGGTACAGCTGGGCTCTCTCTGGTGGTGTGGGTACAGCGTGACTCCCTCTCTGGTTGGTGCGGGTACAGCGTGGCTCTCTGGTTGGTGCGGGTACTGTGTGGCTCTCTGGTTGGTGCGGGTACAGAGTGGCTCTCTGGTTGTGCGGGAACACCGTGGCTCTCTCTGGCTTCCCCCAGGATGAGCACAGTATTCTCTTTTTTCCTCTTGCATACCTCCCAACTTTTCAACTTCAGAATGAGGGACAAATGGGCATACCCCCCAAACGAAGTTGTTGAGCAGGGGGGAATATTTCGGTGGATCAAAGTTGTTGAGCGGGGGGGGCACGGATCTGAGTTGTTGAGCGGGGGGCCGCATCAAAGGGGGGGGGGGTTCGTGTGGTTTGGAGTTGTTGAGCGGGGGGAAGTTTCGCCAAACGCGGGGCCGCAGGATTTACTGAGAATCGCAGGAATTTCCCGCGATATCCGGGACGGTTGGGAGGTATGCTCTTGTAACCCCCCCAGCAGAGTGCTTGTATGCTGGGGGCTTTAGCATGGTGTCTGTGGACACGCTGGGGCCGCCACTCTTACGGGACTACATTTCCCATGATGCCCCCAGTCCCCTGAATCTTCTGATTGGCTATCTGCTGTGGCCAATCATGGCAAGGAAAGCAGGAAGCAAGGCGGCGGCACGACATATACAATTAGAGCCGCTTTCTCTCTCTCCTAGCTCCAGCTGACAGAGAGGGGGGCGATCAGGGGAGATATACAGTACAGCCAGCCCCCGGCTTTCCTCTCCCTGTCACAGCGCCGCTACTCCATTTACCAGAGAACTCGGCAGCGGCGCTGTGACAGGGAGAGGAGAGCCGCGGGCTGGCTGTACTGTATATCTCCCCCAATCGCCCCCCTCCCCCTCTCTGTCAGCTGGAGCTAGAAGAGAGAAAGAGCGACTCTAATTGGATTCGCCGTTTCGCCGCCTTGCTTCCTGCCCACTGTCTTTCTCCCCGAGGATCATGGCACTGGTTTCTAGGGGGGGGGGGGGGGGCAAGCGCCCTTCCTTGCCCTATGGAGCGTATGCCCATGCAAGTACATAGTACAGCCGCCAGATATCAGGAATATAAAATGTTGGGTTGACCTATTCGTTCATACTTTCCGATATCCTGTTCCAGGTCAAGAATACTAACTTTCTAATATGCATGCTTGTTCCAAATTGGTCACTAAAGACGACATAAACGCCAAGAAGAATTTGAAGCACCACACCACTATTTAATAGTCCAGATTACATTTTATTCCAGCAAGTGTCAAAGGGACAATAAAAAGACGTAGCGAACATGTTGTGGCTGCCAAACCATGGCACAGCCTATCAAAGTCTGATCAATATTTAGTCCTGATACATTGTTTGCCATCTAAAGCCCTTATTTTTGGGATATTCATGGTCCCCCTGAAACGCGTTGATAACTCCTTTTTTTTGGTCCCTTTTACACTTACCGTATATATTCGAGTATAAGCCGACCCAAATATAACCCGAGGCACCTAATTTTACCACAAAAAACTGGGAAAACTTATTGACTCGCGTATAAGCCTAGGGTGTCCATCTACATGCCTCACTGTTCCTCACTGTGTCCATGTGCATGCCTCACTGTGCCCATGCCTCACTGTGCCCATGCCTCACTGTGCCCATGCCTCACTGTGCCCATGCCTCACTGTGCCCATGCCTCACCTTGCGTTTAACATAGGAGTATACAGAAGGGGTGCCCGGCTTAAAAAAATCGGTGCTCCCTGGCTGTAGGTCCCCCGGACAACAAACTTCGTACACTTGTAGAGGAAGAGTGGGACTATATGTGTGCCAAGATTGGGGTCCAGGGGACCTAAGGCCGACCGGTACCGGGTCCCCAAAGTCCGGATGATTAGGCGCAAAAAGGTGACTCGAGTATAAGCCTAAGGAGGCATTTTCAGCACAAAAAAAATTTGCTGAAAAACTCGGCTTATACTCGAGTATATATGGTACTCAAAAAAAAATAGTATCATGACTATTGAACATTGGTGTGATGCTTTGATTTTTCTTATTGCTGTACAAACCAAACAAAATTTGTCCCAGTGGCAAATTTTACACTGCATTACTTGGGTGGATCATAAATGCAGGGGCAGCGGTCCTGTGGCCTGGCCAGCTTGTGTGCTACCAACAGTACTGAGGGATCTTGCCCTCCAAAGGACCCGACAACGATAGCTAGGATCATCGTTCGCTGTCTGAGTTGCTGCACTCCTCTTAGTAATCCTTCAGGGGTTAACCCTTCCTTGGTATTCAAGAAAAAAGGAGCAAAAGCTTTGAGGTAACTTTGGACTTTAATGGTATGGTAAAGACTCACAAAAACAGTATGTATAAAAATATATACATTTATTGAGACAAAACAGAGTTAAAAATAGTCCTTTAGAGTGAAGGTACAGAACACACATATTTTTTTTTTCTCTGAAGGAAAGAACTGCAAGCACAGACGTAGAGCCCTCCGTATAGGGGGGGGGGGGGGGTCAGATTTTCGTGCCTGGTCAGTTCTGCCTCTACATGCGCTCTGTGCTGCTTTTGGTTCCTGGGTCCCCTTTTTCCCAGGAACTCTGCTTTGCGCGTCGGGACCCTTCTGGGTAAGACCGCGCTATATTAAGATACCTCTCAACTCGACTCAACATGTTTCGTGGTGGGACAGCTTCTTCAGGAGTAAAACATTTTTCTCTCAAAGCTTATATGTGTGGGTATCTCTATAATGGATAAATATATATACATAAGTACAGTTCAACATAGTAAAGTGGACTGCAAAAAATACAGAGGATTGGTTGCAAAGATTTTGAACAAAACAGGGTATCACAAACAGTCTGCCACGGTCATGAACCAATTCAAAGATCAGTCATCCTGAATTCATAAAGTCTATCATAAGGTTCAACCCCATAGATGGTATTGTATATGGCAGGGCTCGACAAATCCCGGGCGCCAGGTCGCTATGGCGACTAGAAATGTTTTTTTTTTTGTGAGCTGGCGCCATCTGGTGGTCAGCCGTTGGTATTACAAGTTATTACCACCAGATGTGTAAGCTGGCGCCATCTGGTGGTGGCCGTTGGTATTACAAGTTAAGCATTACAAGTTAAACAGCAATTCTAATGTTATTTTTCACTATTTTCACTGCCATCTTCTTCCCTCTAATTAGAACCCCCAAACATTATATATATTTTTTATCCTAACACCCTAGAGAATAAAATGACTATTGTTGCAATACTTTCTGTCACGCGGTATTTGCGCAGCGGTCTTACAAGCGCACTTTTTTTGTGAAAAAATTACACTTTTTTTAATTAAAAAATAAGACAACAGTAAAGTTATCCCCATTTTTTTTTTATATTATGAAAGATAATGTTACGCCGAGTAAATTCATACCCAACATGTCACGCTTCAAAATTGCGTCCGCTCGTGGAATGCCGACAAACTTTTACCCTTTAAAATCTTCATAGGCGACGTTTAAAAAAATCTACAGGTTGCATGTTTTGAGTTACAGAGGAGGTCTAGGGCTAGAATTATTGCTCTCACTCTACCAATCGCGGCAATACCTCACATGTGTGGTTTGAGCACCGTTTACATATGCGGGCGCTGCTCACGTATGTGTTCGCTTCTGCGCGCAAGCTCGTCGGGACGGGGCGCGTTTTCTGGCTCCTAACTTTTTTACCTGGCTCCTAGATTCCAAGCAAATTTGTCAACCCCTGGTATGGAAGACTTTCTAGCTACTATGTGCAAAATGACAGTCCTGATGTCTGACCTAGAATGCTTAGGCTGTGAGCATGTTTCCACACTCCATCCTCCATCAGTCCAGCTCTGAATTCCCTGGGACTGTAGGTGCTCTGCACAGTCAGCCCAGAATGAGGAGGATTGTACCTTATTCTTATTTGGGGATTTGGTACAATTGTAGTTTGTACATAAGCGTCTACAGAACTTACTGATCCTTTCTCAGCTACTGATGCCGGCATCAGCTACACTTAGTCACTAGACTGGGTTTTCTGAAGAGCCCTCAACTTTTTCAGTGCATTCTCTAATGCAGGGGTCTCCAAACTGCGGCCCGAGGGCCCGATGTGGCCTTTTGCTAGCCTTTATCCGGCCCTTGGGGCAGTATTGCTCCCAACGATATGAGGCACTATTTCTCCCAATGACACCAACAATGGGGCTCTATTTCTTCCACTAACAGAAATGATGGACCACTATTTCTCATCCTACTGCCCACCAACACTGGGACCATGTTTATTCTCACTGATGCTCGGCCCTGGGGCATTTTCTACCCCCATTGGTCAGAATCCGGCCCCCCTGAAGTCTCAAAGACAGTAAACTGGCCCTTTGCTTGAAAAGTATGGAGACCCCTGCTCTAATGCATCTGGCCCTGTATCATATTTAGCCTACTGTCATGTATCTGGTTGAGGCTGAGTTGATGAGAGGGCTTCCCTTACACCTCTGTAAGAGGGGGGAAGGTTGGGACTTTAAATGAGGCGTGCATGGTGGGACCAATCAAATTCACATAGGTCTAAACATGTGTAGATTTATTAAAACCAATGATCGACATGGCATAAAAAACAGTGTTGCATACATTAGATATAAAAATGGTATATTAAGGTACATGGTAGACAACATATGTAACAGCATGGCATAAACAGATAAAGTTATACATAGTAATCCTCCATATACCAGGGTAAACCATTACACAATGGAAAAGAGGGTAACACCATCTAATATTAATCAATGTATGTTGGATGCATCAATGTGGGCTTGATGCGTTTCATGGACTTCTATCCACTCATCAGGAGCCAAGTACATCCATGTTCTATAATGAAATATGGATACCCATATGATCTGGTTAGTATACCCATATATGGGAAAAAGGGGAATTAATTGGAAGTGACTAGCCATGCCAAAAGATATACTCACATATAACCACAAATGGGACTGTGTATACTGGTATACTAACCAGATCATATGGGTATCCATATTTCTTTATAGAAAATGGATGCACTTGGCTCCTTATGAGTGGATAGAAGCCCACGAAACGCGTCACACCCACCTTGATGCATCCAACATACATTGATCAATATTAGATGGGCGCTGTGCCCATCTGAAGTCTTATCCCCCGGCGCTATGCCCATCTGCAGTCTTATCCATGGGCGTTGTGATACATTCAATCTAATAGGCGGCCATGCAGTGTAACCAAGCACTGCCTCCTTCTCGTCCTCTTCCGTGTCCTCCTGCGCGACAGAACACTGACTCGGTTACCCAGCAGTGAGTCAGTGTTCAGCCTATCATGGAGGAGGAGGAGGAGGAGGAGGCAGTGCTTGGTTACACTGCATGGCCGCCTATTAGATTGAATGTGTCACGGCGCCGGGGGATTAGGCTGCAGAGGAGGACTCAAGTATAAGCCGAGAGGGGGATTTTCAGCACAAAATAATGTGCTGAAAAACTCGGCTTATACTCGAGTATATACGATAAGTGGATTTTATGGGGATTTTATGTGATAAACCAACACGAAGTGGCACATAATTGTGAAGTGGAAGGATTATAAATGATAAAAGAAAGTATTCCCAGCATTCTGAAAAATATCCCATATTGAGATATATAGTGCCTTGCGAAAGTATTCGGCCCCCTTGAACTTTGCAACCTTTTGACACATTTCAGGCTTCAAACATAAAGATATAAAACTGTAATTTTTTTTGAAGAATCGACAACAAGTGGGACACAATCATGAAGTGGAACGAAATTTATTGGATATTTAACAAATAAAAAACTGAAAAATTGGGCGTGCAAAATTATTCAGCCCCTTTACTTTCAGCAAACTCTCTCCAGAAGTTCAGTGAGGATCTCTGAATGATCCAATGTTGACCTAAATGACTAATGATGATAAATAGAATCCACCTGTGTGTAATCAAGTCTCCGTATAAATGCACCTGCACTGTGATAGTCTCAGAGGTCCGTTTAAAGCGCAGAGAGCATCATGAAGAACAAGGAACACACCAGGCAGGTCCAAGATACTGCTGTGGAGAAGTTTAAAGCCGGATTTGGATACAAAAAGATTTCCCAAGCTTTAAACATCCCAAGGAGCACTGTGCAAGCGATAATATTGAAACGGAAGGAGTATCAGACCACTGCAAATCTACGAAGACCTGGCCTTCCCTCTAAACTTTCAGCTCATACAAGGAGAAGACCCATCACAGATGCAGCCAAGAGGCCCATGATCACTCTGGATGAACTGCAGAGATCTACAGCTGAGGTGGGAGACTCTGTGCATAGGACAACAATCAGTCGTATACTGCACAAATCTGGCCTTTATGGAAGAGTGGCAAGAAGAAAGCCATTTCTTAAAGATATCCATAAAAAAGTGTTGTTTAAGGTTTGCCACAAGCCACCTGGGAGACACACCAAACATGTGGAAGAAGGTGCTCTGGTCAGATGAAACCAAAATCGAACTTTTTGGCAACAATGCAAAACGTTATGTTTGGCGTAAAAGCAACACAGCTCATCACCCTGAACACACCATCCCCACTGTGAAACATGGTGGTGGCAGCATCATGGTTTGGGCCTGCTTTTCTTCAGCAGGGACAGGGAAGATGGTTAAAATTGATAGGAAGATGGATGGAGCCAAATACAGGACCATTCTGGAAGAAAACCTGATGGAGTCTGCAAAAGACCTGAGACTGGGACGGAGATTTGTCTTCCAACAAGACAATGATCCAAAACGTAAAGCAAAATCTACAATGGAATGGTTCACAAATAAACATATCCAAGTGTTAGAATGGGCAAGTCAAAGTCCAGACCTGAATCCAATCGAGAATCTGTGGAAAGAACTGAAAACTGATGTTCACAAACGCTCTCCATCCAACCTCACTGAGCTCGAGCGGTTTTGCAAGGAGGAATGGACAAAAATTTCAGTCTCTTGATGTGCAAAACTGATAGAGACATACCCCAAGCGACTTACAGCTGTAATCGCAGCAAAAGGTGGCGCTACAAAGTATTAACTTAAGGGGGCTGAATAATTTTGCACGCCCAATTTTTTAGTTTTTTATTTGTTAAAAAAGTTTTGAAATATCCAATAAATTCCGTTCCACTTAATGATTGTGTCCCACTTGTTGATTCTTCAAAAAAAATTACAGTTTTATATCTTTATGTTTGAAGCCTGAAATGTGGCAAAAGGTCGCAAAGTTCAAGGGGGCCGAATACCTTCGCAAGGCACTGTGTGTGTGTGTGTGTGTGTGTGTGTATATATATATATATATATATATATATATATATATATATATATATATATACCGTATTTGCCGGCGTATAAGACGACTGGGCGTATAAGACGACCCCCTAATTTTCCAGCCAAAATGTTGGTTTTGGGATATACTCACCGTATAAGACTACCCCCTTCCTACTAGTCATGCCTCGCCTCACGGTGCCACCATTACATGCCAGACTATGCCACTACATGCCAGACTGTGCCCCATTACATGCCAGACTGTGCCCCATTACATGCCAGACTGTGCCCCATTACATGCCAGACTGTGCCCCATTACATGCCAGACTGTGCCCCATTACATGCCAGACTGTGCCCCATTACATGCCAGACTGTGCCCCATTACATGCCAGACCGTGCCCCATTACATGCCAGACCGTGCCCCATTACATGACCAGACCGTGCCCCATTACATGACCAGACCGTGCCCCATTACATGACCAGACCGTGCCCCATTACATGACCAGACCGTGCCCCATTACATGACCAGACCGTGCCCCATTACATGACCAGACTGTGCCCTTACCTTATCCTAAGACATGCGAATCGCGGCCGTACGATTTTTCAAAAGCCGCGCCTCCGACGTCTTCTGTTCCGTGATAGGCGGAACAATCAGCTTCCCAGGAGGCACTGTGTTCAGTGTCCGCCTATCACGGAGTCCCTCTCGTCCGAGGACGAGAGGGCCTCCGTGATAGGCGGACACCAAACACAGGACGAGAGGGCCTCCGTGATAGGCGGACACTGAACACCGTGCCTCCTGGGAAGGAGTTCTTGATAATTGCATACGGTTTTTCAATCTTGCAGTATATACATTTTGCAGTATATAAATTTAAAACCGCATTCAAAATAAAATGTACCAATTGTTCTTGATTTAGATAAAGGTTATGCTTTGTATTTTTTGTTCCAAGCAATATCATGTTAGAATGTTGCTAAGCTCTGTGTTGCCAGGAGTATTTAATTTTCTTTCACATTTGGGAAAAGCATCTCGTTTCTTTATAACATAGCAAGTTGTAGTTTCGCTGCGGAGATTAAAGTGTACTGATCTGGAGGTGCACCACATACCTCCTTTCTTTTATATGCATTGAAAAAAAAAAAGCCTTAAGCCTTTTCAGAAAGGTTACGGAGCTTACGCCTACGATTACACATTCAGCAGTGTTATGGTTGTGTACAACCTTTAGTAATCTCCCACCCACAGGCAGTATTCATACAGTTATGGAGTCCTGGGATTTATAGTCATTTTTAGCTGCGGGATGCAAAGTATTTCTCTTATAGATTAGGTAATACAGTTTTATTCATTGTAGCTTTTTATATTTAAAAATAAGGATTTTAAGAGGAATTTTCACACAGTGGATGTCGTTTTACCTCAGATTTTAGCAACATCAGCCGTTTAAAGGGGATATCACCCTTGTAGTGATGAAGGGTCATGGGTTTGATTCTCCTCAGTGATGCCCTCTGTGTGGTGCTTGAGTTGTTGTTTTTTTTTTCTATATATATATTTTTTTTTCTATAGCCTAAAAACACTTTTTTGTAGTGATTTCCAGATTTTTCTCCCTTTTTTTTTATTTTCATTATTCATTTACAAAAAAACAGCATAAACAATTCAGGTCCAAAAAGTAGAACACGATTCATAACTGATTAACCATAAGGTCACAGCATTGCTGCTACATATTCATACACTATATTACTAAAAGTATTCGGACGCCTGCCTTTGCACGCACATGATCTTTAAAGCGGTTCTCCACCCTAAAGTGAAGTCGCGCTGATCGGCTTCCTCCCCCCTCCGGTGTCACATTTGACACCTTTCAGGGGGGAGGGGGGTGCAGATACCTGTCTAAAGACAGGTATTTGCACCCACTTCCGGCCCGGCATTCACGTGCAAAAGACGGGAATTGCGTCACATCCCGTCGCCCCCCGTTGTGTGCTGGGTACACTCGGCTCCCAGCACACAGCGGGAGCCAATCGGCAGGCGCAGCGCGACTCGCGCATGCGCCGTAGGGAACCGGGCAGTGAAGCCGGAGCGCTTCACTTCCTGGTCCCCTCAGCGTGGATGGAGGGGGGAGGAGCAGGGTGACGAGCGATCGCTCGTCCTCTGCTGCGGACGCCGCTGGACTCCAGGACAGGTAAGTGTCCTAATATTAAAAGTCAGCAGCTGCAGTATTTGTAGCTGCTGGCTTTTAATATTTTTTTTGGATCGAACATCCGCTTTAAGACTGCTTTCACACTGAAAGCGCTGGCCATTGGCGTTAAAGCGCCGCTCATTTTAATGCCGCTTTTCGGCCACTAGTGTGGCGTGTTAAAAACTCCCGTTTTTACTTCGCTTTCAAAATGCTTTTCAGGCACTTTGAAAGCGCTGCCCATTTAATCCAATGGGCAGGGCATTTGGGAGCGGTAAATACAGCGCTCTCAACCCACCCCAAAGATGCTGCTTGCAGGACTTTTCGGAACATCCCCAAAAGCACCACCCGAGAGTGAAAAGTCACACTGGAATGAATGTGAGGCAGTTTTCTGGCGCTTAGCAGAGGCTATTTCCAGCGCTAAAGTGCCTGAAAACTAGCCTAGTGTGAAAGGGGTCTAATGGCATCCCAGTCTTAGGCCATAGGGTTTAATACTGAGTTGGTCCACCCTTTGCAGCTACAGTTCAGTCCAATAATATTTGGTAGACATGTTTGTTTCGTACAAATCGAAAATTCGTAACATTCAGAAGCATCCGAAATCAGAATTGCTATGCTTCCGAATTGTATACGAAGTTTCGGAATCCAAATTTAGTTACAACTTCGGCAACTCGTGACGTGGCCGTATGCTCCGGGGGGAAGCTTTTGTCATACGTCAATCATTTAGCCTGTGCATAGGAACGCCCACTCCCGCGGGATTCACTACCCGGAAGCCGGGGGAAAATAACGATACAACGGTATGTACGGCAAAAAAAAAAAAAAAGATCAGCATATTGTCAATGTCGGAAGTGAGCTCAATGTAATGTTAGAATTTTTTTTAGGGTGATCCCCCGCTTTAAATGGGATTTTGATGCACAAGAGGGATAGTTGTCTAGAACAGGAAATTAGGAGGTCACTGGACTTCCGACAGATCAACAGAATTATTCTAAAATCAGAGGCTAACAAATGCGTATATGTGCATGTATTATAGGGATATACTGAATATGCATTTTTTTGTCTTTTGTCCTGACATACACTTTAGGTTGGCGTTCAACAATAGCCTGTATTGGTGCTTAGTAAGGGTCAATTTTTTTTAATCTTTGTAAAAATAAAGAACAATAAAAAAGATATTTGGACTTTGATTCCCAAGACCAGTGTGAATTTGCCCTTCACATTTGAATAATGGTTTATATTGTATGGTAGTATTTGATTCTTTTAAAATGAAACCACTTTATTATATTCTGCAGATGCCTGACCACTTAATATTTCTACTTTGGAGAGGAGGAGATAGTCCGCCACTTTCATATGTCATGACCCAAAATATTACTACAAAATATGACTCGTTTTTATTTAATTTGCTCGGCTTTCTTTGCATGCGAATTAGGCTGACGGCATGACGCCAGTCTCTCTAGGCAAAGAACATTTTTCTTTATATTTGAATGACATTATCCTGCCCGTAATGAAGTTCACCGTGAAAGATGCAGGCTCTTTTCACAATTTTCTATATTTTATTAATTTATATGGCAATGACCATTTTCCTTAATATCAGGCTATGCTGCCAAAGTAGCCACGGGATCCATGATATGCTCAGAGAAATTCTGTGAGGAAATGGCATACCAGTCTCCAAAGGTTTTTGTTTATCAGGGTCATGATATAGCTGGTAATAGTCCTTATTCATTTAGACTGTAATGTTGAAAACAGTGGCTTCCTCAATGAGTTGCGGGAGCATACGCCAGTATTTTTAGAAATGTGCAATGCAATCACCTTAAAGTAGAACTGTGACCAGGGTATGGACAGTCTAATATTTACATATTGTGACAATACTGCGCAGGGTAAATGCCACACATGGTTCTCCGTGTTGCAAGTTGAGGGGCTCCAGGATGTCTGTTCTGAATGGGAAAAAAATGGTTTTGCTGTTTTCTCCGGGATGGGTTCTGGAGTCCGGAGCCTTTGTAGAGTCTTGGAAGGATGAAGCCTCTAACCCCGTGTCCATATTTTTCTGGAGAGCAGCAAGCCTGACTGTACAGGTGTGCACAGAATGTTTAAGGAGTTGACTGTAATTCAGGGCTCTTTTCAGGGCTGCAGGAGCAGAATATGGGTGTGCGAGAGTGTCCATGCTAACCTCAAGGCGAGGCCATCTGACCAGACCATCGCCTAAGGGGCATTGAGAGAAGTTGTGTCAGTAGGCGGGCATTTTGTTTGCCAGAAAGCTGATTAAAACAGCATGGTGAGTCTGAGGAGAAAGACTCAAGGACTACACAGTCTGAATAGCCAGGAGGCTGAACAGTTTGTTCTATGGTGGTAATGCTGAAACCCCTCTGAGGGTAACCTTGTGAGTGTGTGTTTTAAATTTACTTTCTTTTTTTTTTTAAATAAAAGTGTGCCAAAGGCCCTGAAAATGTACATTCCTGGCTTGTCAGAACTAGGAATGAGCTTCGTATATGTTCGATCGTTCGTCGAAATACGAACAAAACGGGTCGTTCGCGCCAAATTCGAGTGACGCGCCACGGCCCATAATTCACTGCGACATTGCACGCTGATGATTGGCCAAGCATGCACTATTACCCGCATGCTTGGCCAATCACAGCGCCGTCAGTACAGAGAGCCGTAATTGGCCAAAGCCAGGGTGGCTTTGGCCAATTATGGCTCAGGGGGTTTAGTACACGCCCCACACTATAAAAGGCCACCTGCAGGTCGGCCTTGTGTAGTGTGTTCCGGCACTGGTTAGAGATCAGTCAGAGAGAGAGTGTGATTTTTTTCTAGGTAGATAGAGCAGGCAGGCAGGCAGGCTAGTCAGTTAATGTTACAGTGTGTAGAGGATATATATACATCCCAGGTGTTGTACATATATTTATACACTGTATAGCTTAGCTAGATCAGTTCTTCCTAATTTACTGGCAGGTAGTTGATTGTGCTAGCTGCAGTATTCTCACGTGGTGTATTGCCTGTGTCCTCTGCAGTGTGCACCATAAAGCTACACAGGCATACTATAGACACCCAGCAGGTACAATATTTAAAGGAATTTTTCATTTTTTTTTTCATGATTCTTAAATAAATAAATAAATCCTTTAAATATTGTACCTGCTGGGTGTCTATAGTATGCATGTGAACACGTCTTTGAGAACCTGGGTCTTGCCCCAGGGAACATGTATCAATGGAATTTTTTTTTAAAAAATTGTTGTTTTTTCTGGAGCAGTGTTTTAAATGATGCTGCATCATTAAAATCACTGCTCCAGAAAAAAACGACTGTTTTTAACCACTTGCCGACCTGCTCATGTACATATACGTCAGCAGAATGGCACGGACAGGCACATGTACGTACCTGTACGTCCTCTGCTTGACGGCGGTGGGGGGTCCGATCGGGACCCCCCCCGGTACATGGCGCGGGTCGGTAATCTTCAGGAGCGATCCGGGATGCGGGGGCGGCAGTTCGTTTTTGTCCGCCCCCTCCGGATCGCTCCCCAGCCAATCAGCTTCCTCCCCCGCCCTCCTCTGCCTGCATTGTAAACACAGGCAGAGGAGGAAGTGATGTCACCGCTCCTCCCGCCGGTATTTTCGTCCGGCGGAGGAGCGGAGACATCACACAGTGAGTACACAAGCACTACACTGACACCTGTACACATAGGCTTACGATCCCCCCCCCCGGTCACCCCCCGATTGCCCCCATCAGCCCCCCCCTGTCACACTGTCACTAAATTGCAGTGATCATTTACTGATCACTGCATTTAGTTTCAGTGTGACAGGCAGTTAGTGTCAGGCAGTTAGTGTTAGGTCCAGGATAGCCCCCCCCCCCCCCAATAAAGGTTTTAACCCCTTGATCACCCCCTAGTTAACCCTTTCACCCCCCTTTTTCCAGCGTCACTAAGCGATCGTTTTTCTGATCGCTGTATTAGTGTCGCTCGTGCCACTAGGTAGCTAGTTTTTTTTTGAGGTTCGCCGCCATGTTTTTATAGCGTTAGAAAATTTATGGGGGTACCTAACGCTATAAAAACATGGCGGCGAACCTCAAAAAAAACTAGCTACCTAGCGGCACGAGCGACACTAATACAGCGATCAGAAAAACGATCGCTTAGTGACGCTGGCAAAAGGGGGGTGAAAGGGTTAACTAGGGGGTGATCAAGGGGTTAAAACCTTTATTGGGGGGGGGGGGGTGGGGGGCTACACTGGACCTAACACTTTTAACCCCTTGATCACCCCCTAGTTAACCCTTTCACCCCCCTTTTGCCAGCGTCACTAAGCGATCGTTTTTCTGATCGCTGTACTAGTGTCGCTCGTGCCGCTAGGTAGCTAGTTTTTTTTTAGGTTCGCCGCCATGTTTTTTTTAGCGTTAGAAAATTTATGGGGGTACCTAACGCTATAAAAACATGGCGGCGAACCTCAAAAAAAACTAGCTACCTAGCGGCACGAGCGACACTAATACAGCGATCAGAAAAACGATCGCTTAGTGACGCTGGCAAAAGGGGGGTGAAAGGGTTAACTAGGGGGGTGATCAAGGGGTTAAAACCTTTATTGGGGGGGGGGGTAGGGGGCTACCCTGGACCTAACACTTTTAACCCCTTGATCACCCCCTAGTTAACCCTTTCACCCCCCTTTTGCCAGCGTCACTAAGCGATTGTTTTTCTGATCGCTGTATTAGTGTCGCTCGTGCCACTAGGTAGCTAGTTTTTTTTTGAGGTTCGCCGCCATGTTTTTATAGCGTTAGAAAATTTATGGGGGTACCTAACGCTATAAAAACATGGCGGCGAACCTCAAAAAAAAAACTAGCTACCTAGTGGCACGAGCGACACTAATACAGCGATCAGAAAAACGATCTCTTAGTGACGCTGGCAAAAGGGGGGTGAAAGGGTTAACTAGGGGGTGATCAAGAGGTTAAAACCTTTATTGGGGGGGGGGGGGGTAGGGGGCTACACTGGACCTAACACTTTTAACCCCTTGATCACCCCCTAGTTAACCCTTTCACCCCCCTATTGCCAGCGTCACTAAGCGATCGTTTTTCTGATCGCTGTATTAGTGCCGCTGGTGCCGCTAGGTAGCTAGTTATTTTTTGAGGTTCGCCCGCCAGGTTTTTATAGCGTTAGGTACCCCCATACATTTTCTAATAAAGGTTTTAACCCCTGATTGCCCCTAGAGTTAACTCTTTCACCCCCTACTGCCAGCGTCACTAAGCGAACGTTTTTCTGATCGCTGTATTAGTGTCGCTGGTGCCGCTAGGTAGCTAGTTATTTTTTGAGGTTCGCCCGCCAGGTTTTTATAGCGTTAGGTACCCCCATACATTTTCTAATAAAGGTTTTTAACCCCTGATTGCCCCTAGAGTTAACCCTTTCACCCCCTATTGCCAGCGTCACTAAGCGATCGTTTTTTTCTGATCGCTGTATTAGTGTCGCTGGTGCCGCTAGGTAGCTAGTTATTTTTTGAGGTTCGCCCGCCAGGTTTTTATAGCGTTAGGTACCCCCATACATTTTCTAATAAAGGTTTTAACCCCTGATTGCCCCTAGAGTTAACCCTTTTACCCCCTATTACCAGCGTCACTAAGCAATCATTTTTCTGATCGCTGTATTAGTGCCGCTAGGTAGCTAGTTATTTTTTGAGGTTCGCCCGCTAGGTTTTTATAGCGTTAGGTACCCCCCATACATTTTCTAATAAAGGTTTTAACCCCTGATTGCCCCTAGAGTTAACCCTTTCACCCCCCTATTGCCAGCATCACTAAGCGATCATTTTTCTGATCGCTGTATTAGTGTCGCTGGTGCCGCTAGGTAGCTAGTTAGTGCCAGTAACGCTTACACCCACGCGCAAAACATACTCCCCCCATATGTGGAATTACACCCCAAAATACATTCTGCTGCTTCTCCTGAGTACGGGGCTACCACATGTGTGAGACTTTTTGGGAGCCTAGCCGCATACGGGACCCCAAAAAACAATCACCGCCTTCAGGCTTTCTAAGGGTGTAAATTTTTGATTTCACTCCTCACTACCTATCACAGTTTCGAAGGCCATAAAATGCCAAAATAGCACAAAAACCCCCCAAATGACCCCATTTTGGAAAGTAGACACCCCAAGCTATTTTCTGAGAGGGATGTCGAGTCCATGGAATATTTTATATTTTGACACAAGTTGCGGGAATATGATAAACTGATTTTTTTTTGCACAAAGTTGTCACTAAATGATATATTTCTCACACATGCCATGGTTATATGTGGAATTGCACCCCAAAATACATTCTGCTGCTTCTCCTGAGTACGGGGATACCACATGTGTGGGACTTTTTGGGAGCCTAGCCACGTACGGGGCCCCGAAAACCAATCACCATCTTCAAGATTTCTAAGGGCATACATTTTTGATTTCACTCCTCACTACCTATCATAGTTTTGAAGGCCATAAAATGCCAAGATGGCACACAACCCCCCCAAATGACCCCATTTTGTAAAGAAGACACCCCAAGCTATTTGCTGAGAGGCATGTTAAGTCCATGGAATATTACATTTTTTTGCCCCAAGTGATTGAATATTGACCAAAAAAAAAAAAAAAAAAAAAATTACAAAACGTTGTCACTAAATGATATATTTCTCACACATGCCATGGTTATATGTGGAATTGCACCCCAAAATACATTCTGCTGCTTCTCCTGAGTACGGAGATACCACATGTGTGGGACTTTTTGGGAGCCTAGCCAAGTACGGGACCCCGAAAACCAATCACCGCCTTCAAGATTTGTGTGAGGGAAATCAAAAATGTATGTCCTTAGAAATCTTGAAGGTGGTGATTGGTTTTCGGGGTCCCGTACGCGGCTAAGCTCCCAAAAAGTCCCACACATGTGGTATCCCCGTACTCAGGAGAAGCAGCAGAATGTATTTTGGGGTGCAATACCACATATAACCATGGCATGTGTGAGAAATATATCATTTAGTGACAACGTTTTGTAATTTATTTTTTATTTATTTTTTTGGTCAATATTCAATCACTTGGGGCAAAAAAAATTAAATATTCCATGGACTCAACATGCCTCTCAGCAAATAGCTTGGGGTGTCTTCTTTCCAAAATGGGGTCATTTGGGGGGGTTGTGTGCCATCTTGGCATTGTATGGCCTTCAAAACTATGATAGGTAGTGAGGAGTGAAATCAAAAATTTATGCCCTTAGAAATCATGAAGGTGGTGATTGTTTTTCGGGGTCCCGTACGCGGCTAGGCTCCCAAAAAGTCCCACACATGTGGTATCCCCGTACTCAGGAGAAGCAGCAGAATGTATTTTGGGGTGCAATTCCACATATAACCATGGCATGTGTGAGAAATATATCATTTAGTGACAACTTTGTGCAAAAAAAAATCAGTTTGTCATATTCCCGCAACTTGTGTCAAAATATAAAATATTCCATGGACTCGACATGCCTCTCAGCAAATAGCTTGGGGTGTCTACTTTCCAAAATGGGGTCATTTGGGGGGGTTTTGTGCTATTTTGGCATTTTATGGCCTTCGAAACTGTGATAGGTAGTGAGGAGTGAAATCAAAAATTTGCGCCCTTAGAAATGCTGAAGGCGGTGCTTGGTTTTCGGGGTCCCGTACGTGGCTAGGCTCCCAAAAAGTCCCACACATGTGGTATCCCCGTACTCAGAAGAAGCAGCAGAATGTATTTTGGGGTGCAATTCCACATATAACCATGGCATGTGTGAGCAATATATCATTTAGTGACAACTTTTTGTAATTTTTTTTTTATTTTTATTTTTTTGTCATTATTCAATCACTTGGGACAAAAAAAAAAAATATTCAATGGACTCAACATGCCTCTCAGCAGTTTCCCTGGGGTGTCTACTTTCCAAAATGGGGTCATTTGGGGGGGTTTTGTACTGCCTTGACATTTTAGCACCTCAAGAAATGCGATAGGCAGTCATAAAATAAAAGTTGTGTAAATTCCAGAAAATGTACCCTAGTTTGTAGACGCTATAATTTTTGCGAAAACCAATAAATATACGCTTATTGCGATTTTTTTTACAAAAGACATGTGGCTGAATACATTTTGGCCTAAATGTTTGACTAAAATTTAGTTTATTCGATATTTTTTACTTTTTGTTATAAGAAAAATCTTTTGTTTTCAAAATTTTCGGTCTTTTTCCGTTTATATCGCAAAAAATAAAAATCGCATAGGCAATCAAATACCATCAAAAGAAAGCTCTATTTGTGGGAAGAAAAGGACGCAAATTTCGTTTCGGTACAACATTGCATGACCGCGCAATTACCAGTTAAAGCAGCGCAGTGACAAATTGTAAAAACACCTTGGGTCTTTAGACAGCGTATTGGTCCAGGGCTTAAGTGGTTAAAACATTTTTCCATTGATACATGTTCCCTGGGGCAAGACCCGGGTTCTCAAAGACGTTTTCCGACAATAACTTGCATATGGGCTTTAAAATGAGCACTTTTGAATTTGAACGTTCGAGTCCCATTGACGTCAATGGGGTTCTAAATGTTCGCGCGCGAACATTCGGTCCATTCGAAGGTTCTGGTGCGAACCGAACGCGGGGGTGTTCGGCTCATCCCTAGTCAGAACATGATGTAAGGCATTTGAGTGAAATCCACCACAACATTACAACATAGTTACCAAGCAGTAAATACAATTTCAAACAAACCCTCACTGTCCTCTGTAGATTGAACCACAGTGGAGTAATTCATTCTTAGGCTTCATGCACACTGGGCTTAAAAAAAAGGCCAGTTCCCTTGGCAGAAGAAAAACACTCACATAGAGCGTCTCTGTACACATGTTTAGGGCTATTTTTTTCTGCCACCAGATTCTGCGCTCTCCAGTTTTAGTAAATCAAGTTTAAGCCAGTGTGCATAGACTCTCAGGCTCGGTTCACATATGAGCCGGGGTCCGGTGCATGCTGGTTTACCGTTCCAGGTCCGATTTCAGCCCGAATGTTTGGGCTGAATTCGGACCTGAAACGGACCAAAATGCACCGGACCTGCTACGGAGATATGTGAAGCGGCTCCATAGAGAGCGGGTCAAAATCTCCTGCTAGTGCGAATTGGATGTAGCGATTCCACATCCAATTCACAATGGTGTGAACCCAGCCTTAAAGGGTTACTAAACCCACAACAGTAAAATCAGTCTGTATATGCAGTAACACATGCTTGTTATATTATACTCACTGTGGAAACTAAAGGGTTAATCCTCTGCACATGCTCAGTTTGGTGTGAATTGATGGAGAGTTTTTTTCTTGGGAGGATGCATGTGATCAGCACAGGGGCCAATCATCACTCTCTGGACAGAGGGTCGGGGTTCCTGCAGGAGAATGAAAACTCTGCCCCTAATTCCGCCCCGAAACACGCCCTCATAAATAAATTCATGAAATTACACTTAAATGTTTTATGAAGAATTAAGTTATAAAAATAAATAATAACACCAATGCAGCCTGCCTATGTCCAACCAGTGCAGCCTGCCCGTGTCCAACCAGTGCAGCCCGCCCGTGTCCAACCAGTGCAGCCCGCCCGTGTCCAACCAGTGCAGCCCGCCCGTGTCCAACCAGTGCAGCCCGCCCGTGTCCAACCAGTGCAGCCCGCCCGTGTCCAACCAGTGCAGCCCGCCCGTGTCCAACCAGTGCAGCCCGCCCGTGTCCAACCAGTGCAGCCCGCCCGTGTCCAACCAGTGCAGCCCGCCCGTGTCCCACCAGTGCAGCTCGCTCGTGTCCAACCAGTGCAGCCCGCCCGTGTTCAACCAGTGCAGCCCGCCCGTGTTCAACCAGTGCAGCCCGCCCGTGTCCAACCAGTGCAGCACGCCCGTGTCCCACCAGTGCAGCCCGCCCGTGTCCAACCAGTGCTGAGGAACATCACAGCTTTCATTTCAATTGCTGTGTTCCAGCCGCACGCCGTCACATACAGCCAACTTTGATAGACGTCACACGTCCCGGGATTGGACGGGTGATTTGTCTATCAAAGTACCGGACAAAGAGGAGGGGCTGTATGTGACGAGTGTGGGGAATATACAGCAATTGAAATGAAAGCTGTGATATTCCTCTGCACTCTCATTATCTGACCACCTGCTCTCCTCTCTCCCTAGCGAGTTATGCGAGTCATACTAGCACATTATGCCATTGTCTTGCAGGGTTTTTTTTTGTATTCATTAGTGGTTTACAACTGCTTTAAGGCTGGATTCACACCTATGCAGTTTTGGTGCTTTTTGCATATTGCAGATTTGCACTACAGAACGTGTTCCATAGAAAACCATGTTAAATGGACTGAAGTGCAAATCTGCCAAATGCAAAAAGCACTAAAACTGCATAGGTGTGAGGCTGGGTTCACACTACTACACTACTTTCATCCTACTTTGTTCTGTGTTCAATGTTTCCTTATGAGAGCGTCTTGTAGCGTCCTACACAAGATGGTCCGACTTTGAAAATGCTCCCTGTACTACTTTTGGTCCTACATCGATCCTACTTCAGGCCCATTGAATATCATTGAAGTCGGACCAAAGTAGGAGCCTGTTCATGAAAGTAGGATGGATGTAGGACCAATGTAGCAGATCAAAGTAGGATGAAAGTAGTGTGAACCCAGCCTTAATCCAGCCAGAGGCTGGGTTCACACTACTACACTACTTTCATCCTACTTTGCTCTGCTACATTGGTCCTACATTGATCCTACATTGGTCCTACATCCATCCTACTTTCATGAACAGGATACTACTTTGGTCCGACTTCAATGATATTCAATGGGCCTGAAGTAGGATCAATGTAGGACCAAAAGTAGTACAGGGAGCATTTTCAAAGTCGGACCGACTTGTGTAGGACGCTACAAGACGCTCTCATAGGGAAACATTGAACACAGAGCAAAGTAGGATGAAAGTAGTGTAGTAGTGTGAACCCAGCCTCAAGGAGGATTGTTACCATTGTTGGTTTATTTTATTTTTTTGCCATCTGTGCCCCATTGGGGAGATTAACCTTCACTTCCTTAAATCATCTGATCTGCGTGCTTGTTCCAGGTGATAAAAATGACTGGCAGGCAACTGCCAATTTTCAAAATGAGGTCAGGGATGACGGCCTCCACACTTCTCTCTACAACTTTTCTTTTTGTCTTTCTAGTGCTGATAAAAGCTCCGACATTATAATTCTAGGTACAACACCGGATTTTATTTTTATTTTGCACGTATTGCAATGGTTGGTATCACAGACAGACATGCTGTACGTCTCCAGAGACTCGCTGTTCTGTCCGCTCACAGTCCTCAGCCTTTAAATAACATTTCCCTCTGGATGTATCTTGAATACTGAGCAGTTGAGGCACATACAGAATTCGTATTTTTTTTTTCGTTCATTTATAATGTTTAGATGGAATTGCTGTTTATTTCCAGTTCCAAAGAGAACTATTAATATGCTAAGTTTCTTATGTACACATCGCTTAGCAAATAATCTTTTTGACATTTTTATTTATAATTTGAATACGGTCTCCACGGTTTAGGAGATATCTACAAAAATGACAGGCGCCGATGTCAACGGCGCATGCACCGTAGACAATGGCGCAGGCACACTTTAGGAACGCGATCATGCCATTCCTAAAGGAGGCCGTGCCGTGACTGCTGGTTCCTGCGCACATGCGCGAGAGTGACGTCATCGTGGCTCCGGCCAATCACAGCGCCTAAACCATATAATATGAGGTCAAACCTAAACACCTTCAATTTGTATGTAATCAGGCAGGCCCTCGCATTACATAGCTATATGTAAATCTAAAGGAAATTTAACAAAACAAATTGTAAAATGTGTAGCCACCTTTTAGAGTAGAACTATGGACATTCATATACCAGTGCATGTGCTCTGACAGGTTGGCATACCTGCACTGTCCATTCAGAGCTCTGTGCCATAAATTGTGACTCCCGTGCGTGGCAGTTACATCATCGCAGCTCGGCCATTCAAAGGACCAGAGCCGGCGAACCAGGAAGAAAGACCAGGGAAGATGGAAGCCCTGTCAGCAGTGACAGCGCCCCACTGGAGGGCTTTGTTCTAAGCTAAGGGGCAGATCAACAGAGCGCGTACGCCGGCGTATCTACTGATACGCCGGCGTACTTTCAAATTACCCGCGTCGTATCTTTGGTTTGAATCCTCCAACCAAGATACGACGACATCTGGGTTAGATCCGACAGGCGTACGGCTTCGTACGCCTTTGGATCTTAGATGCAATACTTTGGCGTCCGCTGGGTGGAGTTCTCGTTGTTTTCCACGTCGAGTATGCAAATTGGCTTTTTCCGACGATCCACGAACGTACGCGCAGCCGTCGCATTCTCTTATGTCGTCTCTAGTCGGCTTTTTCCGGCGTATAGTTAAAGCTGCTGTTTTGCGGCGTATAGTTAGACTTGCCATGTTAAGTATGGCCGTCGTTCCCGCAATTATTTTGATTTTTTTGTTTTGCGTAAGTCGTCCGTGAATCGAGATGGACGTAATTCACGTCTATGTTAAAAAATATGACGTCCTTGCGACGTCATTTAGCGCAATGCACGGCGGGAAATTTAGGGACGGCGCATGCGCAGTTCATTTGGCGCGGGAACGCGCTTCACTTAAATGAAACACGCCCCCTAATCGCCGATTTGAATTACGCGGCGTTGCGCCGCCAGAGATAGACTACGCCGCCGTAACTTACGGCGCAAAATCTTTAAGGATTCGAACTAAAGCCAGGTAAGGTACGGCGGCGTAGCGTATCTCTGATACGCTGCCCGGGTGCAGATCTCTGTGGATCTGCCCCTAAGTATTTTATAATGTAAAAAAGAGGAAAAGTGTAAAGTGGGCGTTATTATAAACCACAACAGGTGTACATAAGAAAATATATATCATACATATACATAAAAAGGGTAGACCTAATCCCCAAAAATACAAGACAGTGATACACATACAGTATATATTGCATAAGTGCAAATGATGGCCCGACATGTTTTGTGGTTGTAATTTATAGCCGCTTCATCAAGGCTTGGTTACTGTATAGTTTAGTCAACATCTAAAATACACAAAATATACAAAGTGCATACATATATACAATTCATACAAAAAAGAAGGGGGGAGGAAAGATTAAAAAAAACAGCAAAAATATATCTACTTAGTGGCCATCTGAGGCGTTCGGACAAAGGGGAGACCAAAACGCACAATACATGCAATACATACATGCTATAGAGTATATGATGGGAAGACATAGCACATGTTACATTTCCTAGACCAACAGTCTACTTCTTTAGTTGATAGTAGGAGAGCGAGAATCTAAAATGATCGAAAAACAGCATGTGCAGCATATACATACCAGTATGTTTAAGTCGGATAACCTCAAATATCAACACACAATAATAGCTAATACTGGAATTCAATTTGCCAAAGTCCAAACTCACAACCCCATTGAAATAACTTACTTTTGACCCGTAATCCATTTAGCAACAATTTATGGGGAATATGGTACATGAAAAGCTCACCTCGATGACACCCATGCCAAGTGGATACCTTACAACGCTGGTCTGAATCTAGACTGTGCCTTATTCTTGGTCTGACTGGACCCCTGGTGTCCCTTACCTCGCGCCTCGGTCTGGAACCCCACAGGAACTCACCCCCCTCCAATCTTTTTTGCCCTTTCCTTCTCCCTTGTTCTCCCTCTCCTTTGTTTTTCTTCCTCCTTCTTTTTTATCTGCTCCTAAACCTCCCTGCAAAATATGTGGGCCACCTTGTCTTTCTCGCACTTGACACGCAAATGGTCCAAATCATTTGGTAGAGGGGGGATTATGGTGTGGGGTTGTTTTTCAGGGGTTGGTCTTGGCCCCTTAGTTACAGAGAAGGGAACTCTTAAGGTGTCGGCATACTAAGACATTATGGACAATTTCATGCTCCCAACTTTGTTGGGACAGTTTGGACTGGGATGGCCCCTTCCTGTTCCAACATGACTGCGCACCAGTGCACAAAGCAACGTCCATAAAGACATGGATGAGTAAGTTTGGGGTGGAGGAACTTGACTGGCCTAGACACAGTACTGACCTCAACCCAATAGAACAGGGGTCTCCAAACTTTTCAAACAAAGGGCCAGTTTATTGTCCTTCAGACTTTAGGAGGGCCGGATTATGTCCAGCGAGGGCAGAAAATGTCCCGGGCCCAGCACCAGTGAGAATAAATATGGCCTCAGGGTTATTGGTCAGTAGGAGGGCCACTATCAGTAGCAGGAATAGTATCCCATCATTGATATCAGTTGAAAAAATAGTGCCCCCTTGTTGGTGTCAGTGGAAGGAATGGTGCCTCATATCAGTTGGAGGAAAAGTGCCCCAAGGGCCGCATAAAGGCTAGCAAAGGGCCACATCTGGCCCTCGGGCCGCAGTTTGGAGACCCCTGCAATAGAACATCTTTGGGATGAATTGGAGCGGAGACTGAAAGCCAGGCCTTCTTCATCTAACATCAGTATCTGACCTCACAAATGTGCTTCTGGAAGAATGGTCAAACATTCCCATAGACACACTCCTAAACCTTGTGGACAGCCTTCCCAGAAGAGGTGAAGCTGTTATAGCTGTGTGTGTGTATACATAACCAAAAAATTATGACCACTGACAAAGTGAATAACATTGATTGTTTTGTTTTAATGGCACCTGAAAGTGGGTGGGATATATTGGGCAGCAAGTGAACATGTGGTCCCTGACGTTTGTGTTGATAGCAGAAAAATGGGCAAGAGTAAGGATTTGAGGGACTTTGACAAGGGCCAAGTTGTAATGGCTTTCTTGTGGGATGTTCCTGGTCTGCAATGGTCAGGACCTAGTAAAAGTGGGCCAATGAAGGAAAAACAAGGACAGGTTCGTGGGCAACCAAAGCTCATTGATGCATTTAGGGAGCAAAGACTGGCCCATGTGGTCCGATCCAATAGAAGAGCTATTGCAGCTCAAATACCTGAAAATAGGTTCCCATAGATGGGTGTAAGAATACTAGGGGCCAGATCCACGTAGATCGCCGCATCTTTGAGCGGGCGTAACAAATAATATTTACGTTACGCCTCCGCAACTTAGATGGGCAAGTTCAGTATTCTCAAAGCACTTGCTCCGTAAGTTGCGGTGGCGTAAGGTAAATAGGCCGGCGTAAGCCCGCCTAATTCAAATGTGGAACAGGGGGGCGTGTTTTATGTAAATGTTATGTGACCCGACGTGATTGACGTTTTTTTTGAACGGCGCATGCGCCGTCCGTGGGGGTATCCCAGTGCGCATGCTCGAAATTAACCCGCAACAAGCCAATGTTTACGACGTGAACGTCATTCTAGGCAAAGCCCTATTCGCGAACGACTTGCGCAAACAACGTAAAAAATTCAAATTTTGACGCAGGAACGACGGCCATACTTAACATAGGATACGCCTCATATAGCAGGGGTAACTATACCCCGAAAAAAGCCTTATGGAAACGACGTAAAAAAATGCGCCGGACGGACGTACGTTTGTGGATTTGCGTATCTAGCTAATTTGCATACTCGACTGGGAAATCTACGGAAACGCCACCTAGCGGCCAGCGTAAAAATGCACCTTAGATCCGACAGCGTACTAAGATGTACGCCAGTCGGATCTATCACAGCTTCAGGCTTATCTTGTTTTGTGGATACAAAACAAAGATACGCCGGAGCAAAATAGAAGTTACGCGGCGTATCAATAAATAACCAGCGTAACTTCTTTGAGGATCTGGCCCACTGTTCATTGCAGTTTGTCTTTATGTAGCCACAGACCGGTGAGGGTGCCCATGCTGACCCATGTCTACAGCCAAAAGCACCTACTGTATAATGGGCACATCACATTGATATGAGCTTGATGGACATCCCATTCCAAAACTATTGACATTTAATATGGGGTTGTCCTCCATTTGTGTCCGATCTTTTAGAAAGGCTTGCAATGTAATTTTGGAGTATGTCTGTGGAAATTTGTACCCTTTCAGCCAAAAGAATATTTATTAAGTCAGATACTGATGTTAGATGAGTGGGCACATAAATCTCCCGCAACAAAAATGTATCTAGCTGCATCTCTTCACATTCTAAAAATATGATTGGCTACAAGCCACGTTTATATATGTGTTAGCCTTTACTTGTTTTTGACAATTTTGCTTTCTCTCTTTAAAGCGGTAGTTCACCCCCCCCGACACGATTTTACCATCGAGACAGGCATTGTAGCGCGAGCTACAGTATGCCTGTCCCGATTTTTTTAACCCCGGACTCACCTTGTAATCAAACATCGTAGATTTCGGCTCCCGCGGGGAATGGGCGTGCCTATGGAGAGGGAGGATGATTGACGGCCGGCCCTGGCACGTCACTCTCCCCGAAGACAGCCGGAGTAGGTCTCGGCTCTTCACGGCGCCTGCGCACAGGCTATGCGCACGCGTCGTGAAGAGCCAAGCCTATTTCGGCTATTTCCGGAGAAGCGTGACGCGCCAGAGCCGGCCGTCAATCATCCTCCGTCTACATAGGCACGCCCATTCCCCGGTATCTTCGATCTACGCGTACAAGGTGAGTACGGGGGTAAAAAATTCGGGACAGGCATACTGTAGCTCGCGCTACAATGCCTGATTTTATGGTAAAAGAAAAAAAAAATTATTTTTTTTCGTCGATAGGGTGAACCCCCGCTTTAAGCTTGGCGGATCATCTGCTGCATTGTCTTTTTAATTGCAGTTGGTTTTCCATCGGTATTTAATCACATTAACCACGCTGTTACTGTCTGAATCATCATGTATTGACAATCATTTCATTGTGCTGAGAAATCTACCCACCAATACTGTTTGTTGCATATTAATGTCACTTTTGTTCCTGCGGGCTTGTTTGACATTTATGTTCTGTTTTTTTTTTAGTTTTGTATATATCATTAGGAAATATTTTGACTGCACAGCAATTAAATATTTCAGACATTAAAGCTGTGAAATGTTATTAATTTGTCATTTTTAGTTTGTTGAAAGAAGCGCCTCTTGACTGTATTAACCACGTATGGCCCACTGTCTGTATATTAAGGGCCAGATTCTCAGTGGAGATACGACGGCGTATCTCCAGATACGCCGTCGTATCTCTGCGTTATGCCGTCGTATCTATGCGCCTGATTCTTAGAATCAGTTACGCATAGATATCTATTAGATCCGACAGGCGTAAGTCTCTTACGCCGTCGGATCGTAACTGCATATTTACGCTGGCCGCTAGGGGCGTGTACGCTGATTTACGCGTCCGAATATGTAAATCAGCTAGATACGCGAATTCACGAACGTACGCCCGGCCGACGCAGTAAAGTTACACCGTTTACGTTGGGCTTTTCCCGGCGTATAGTTACCCCTGCTATATGGTGGCGTAAGTGCGGCGTACCAATGTTAAGTATGGCCGTCGTTCCCACGACGAAATTTTAAAATTTTACGTCGTTTGCGTAACTCATCCGTGAATGGGGCTGGACGTAATTTAAGTTCACGTCAAAACCAATACGTCCTTGCGGCGTATTAGGAGCAATGCACACTGGGAGATTTCCACGGACGGCGCATGCGCCGTTTGTGAAAAACGTCAATCACGTCGGGTCCCAAAACATTAACATAAAACACGCCCCCCTGTTCCAAATTTGAATTAGGCGGGCTTACGCCGGCCGATTTACTCTACGCCGCCGCAACTTACGGAGCAAGTGCTTTGAGAATACAGCACTTGCCTGTCTAAGTTGCGAAGGCGTAACGTAAATCGGATACGTTACGCCGCCGCAAAGATACGCCGCTGGACGAGAATCTGGCCCTAACTTTCCTCGACTCAAAAGAGAAGTATGGGAATGATTTTTTTTTTTTGGAATCATACTTACCTACGTGGATGCAGCATCAGTCCGATTCTGCATCTGTTCCTTGCCGGATCTAAAACTGTGGACCAAGCGATCAAACACCGCCGATTGTTTAATTTCTCAGAGCTCCCTGGGTGCTGGGCTGTGCAGGGGGCAGGAGTGGCCAGCTCAGGCTCACAGCGGCTTTCTGAGAGGCTGAGGCAGGTGCCAGTCCAGGGTGGATCCAGACCATATGGTCGCGATCTTTCCCAAGCCTGGACCGGCTCTGTGACGCTGTCAGCTGAAAACAGGCCACATGGGTGCAGAACAAACTGCACTCCTGTGATCCACAGGAGATAGTACAGCCAGACAAGCTTTGACTGCGCTTCTCCTTTAATGCCTGTGATGAAGACATGTTAATAAGCATTCTATCCTATGATAGCCAGGATCACATGTAGATTGGAGGATTCGTTGACAAAAATAAAGCATTTGGTATGAAGATGAACACTGCCACCTTCTGGCTGCAGTATTGTCTTTTTAACACTGTAACTGTCAGATACAGTTGTACTATTAAAAATAAAATACATTTATAAACAAACAGAAGAAAGTTAATGTTTTTGTTTTTATAAGTTTCCGCATTTGTCAACCTATAATAAAAGCAAAACATTTTTTTTAACTAAAGCAACGTACCAAATAAAAAAGTTTTAAGCGTTTTAAAATGTGTTATAAAATGTGTTATAAAATATATAAGGATTATTAGGTTAACAGAGATATGCTGGTAAAGCATAATTTGGCCTGTGCATCTAGGCTTTAATGCCCTCCGGTGTAGAAGGCTGAAGTGTATCTATAGCTATTTGTTTCACTTTTTTCTGTGTAGTCCGTTTTAGATTTTGTTTGCTGCCTCTGTCCAACCCCTAAGATCTCTTTTCACTTGTCCCCAAAACGCAACGGTAACAATGCAGCTTCAAAAAAGTGACATGATTTCAACATTTTTACCCACAACATCCAAAACTCACAAAAAACAGTTACTCTTTTTAAATTGTGTATTACTTTTGGCTAATTCGTGTAAAGCTGGATACACACTATGGCCCAGATTCTCAAAGGACTTACGACGGCGCAGCGCCATGTACGCCGTCGTAAGTCCTAACCTGGCCCGTCGTATCTATGCGACTGATTCTTAGAATCAGTTACGCATAGATATCCATTAGATCCGACAGGCGTAAGTCTCTTACGCCATCGGATCTAAACTGCAATTTATTTTTTGCCCGCTAGGTGGCGCTTCCGTCGATTTCCGCGTCGAGTATGCAAATTAGCTAGATACGCGAATTCCCGAACGTACGCGCGGCCGACGCAGTAAATTTACGACGTTTACGTTAGGCTTTTCCTGGCGTAAAGTTGCCCCTGGTATATGAGGCGCAGCCAATGTTGAGTATGGCCGTCGTTCCCGCGTCGAAATTTTAAAAAGTTACGTTTGCGTAAGTCGTCCGTGAATGGGGCTGGACGTCATTTACGTTCACGTCGAAACCAATGACGTCCTTGCGACGTCATTCGGAGCAATGTACACTGGAATATTTTACAGACGGCGCATGCGCAGTTCGTTCGGCGCGGGGACGTGCTTCATTTAAATGATACACGCCCCCTACCCGCCGAATTTGAATTATGCCGGGTGATTTACGCTACGCCACCGCAACTTTACAGGCAAGTGCTTTGTGAATAAAGCACTTGCCTGTAAAACTTGCAGCGGCGTAACGTAAATTAAATACGTTACGCCGCCGCAGTTTTACGCCCATCTACGAGAATCTGGGCCATAGTTTATAAAACTATGTCTACACCGTTGTCATTTTGCTTGTGGGCATTGTGAAGCCTACTAGCACTTACTTCCTGGAAGTCTTGGATGGGGAGTGATAATTGGACAGCGCACTGCATCCTGGGAAATGATGACACACATTTCCCAGGAGCATTAGGGAGATGATGTCAGAATCCTAGGTGGTTTCAAAGGCAGATTTCGTGGGACCGCATAGCAACAGGCATTTCCAGATGGAAAAACTTGTGGCGGCGTAACATAAATCGGATACGTTACGCCACCGCAGAGATACGCCCAGTCTACAAGAATCTGGGCCTATAAGAAAATTAGGCAAGCGATCACCTGGTTTTTCTCAATGTTTCACAGGTAGTCGAACCCCAGGACAGTACTAATTGTACGATTTTCTTATAGTGTGTACCTAGCTTTGGTCATTGGAGTAGTATAGTCTGAACATTTCATGGAATATTCAGGTGAGAAATAAAGTGATCTGAAACTTAGCAAACCTGAAAGTGAATATCGAGTCCTATTGAGTCACAACACAGAAGATCCTGGAAGCTGGAGGGCACAGTCATAAATGCCGGCTAATAGACCCCTTTTGAGGTCTAAGGCCCAGTTCACACTTTCAAGACTTCCACGCGACTTTGAAGCCAACATCCCAACATGAATTGCATACAACTTCTTTTAACCACTTCAGCCCTGGACTATTTTGCTGGCCACTTTTTGTGATTCGGCACTGCGTCGCTTTAACTGACATTTGCGCGGTCGTGCGACGTGGCTCCCAAACAAAATTGGCGTCCTTTTTTTCCCACAAATAGAGCTTTCTTTTGGTGGTATTTGATCACCTTTACGTTTTTATTTTTTGCGTTATAAACAAAAATAGTGCGACAATTTTGAAAAAAATGAATATTTTTTACTTTTTGCTATAATTAATACGGTATCCCCCAAAAATATATAAAAAAAACATTTTTTTCCCTCAGTTTAGGCCGATATGTATTCTTCTACATATTTTTCGTAAAAAATCGCAATAAGCTATTGATTGGTTTGCGCAAAAGTTATAGCGTCTACAAAATAGGGGGTAGTTTTATTGCATTTTTTTTTTTTTTACTAGTAATGGCGGCGATCTGCAATTTTTATCGGTACTGCGACCTAATGGCGGACACATCAGACACTTTTGACCAATTTTGGGGACCATTAGCATTTTTACAGCGATCAGTGCTAAAAAAAATGCATTGATTACTGTAAAGATGTCACTGGCGGGGAAGGGGTTAACACTAGGGGGCAATCAAGGGGTTAATTATGTTCCCTAAAGTGTGTTCTAACTGAAGGGGGGGTGGGACTGACTAGGGGAAATGACAGATCGCTGTCAATTTTCTATTGGAAATTCCGTTTTGTATGGAATTCCGACGGATAATAAAACACGCATGCTCGGAAGCATTGAACTTCATTATTCTAGGCTCGTCGTAGTGTTGTACGTCACCGCGTTTTCGACGGTTGGAATTTGGTGTGATCGTGTGTATGCAAGACAGCTTGAGCGGAATTCCGACGGAAACTCTGATTGTGTGTACGGGGCATTAGACATAAACCATCTAGTTATTAACAAAGTAAAAAACAAAATCAACAATATCCCTAAAGTCTTCTTCTTATTTATTGCCAATAACTCCTGTGATTTAGTGCTTTCCAAACAAACCAAAAACTGTACGTGATTCATACCTATTGTTTTATATATCCTGTTCTCTTTTCTGCAACTTTCAATTATTTTTCATTTATTACACAAAAGAATGTAAGTATATCAGGTACTGCTGGGAAATGTCACCGCTAGAAATTTCAGCGCGATTTAACTCTCATTTTTTTGTTTCATTAACTCACTGATCTATTTGTATTTTTATTCTCATATTGTATTTTGTTTTGCTGCTAAAAAGTTTTATCTTCTTCTTTTTTTATTTTTATTTTCACTTTTTTTTCACTTTTTTTTTTATATATATATATATATATATATATATATATATATATATATATATATATATATTGATGATTTTTTTTTTTCTTACTATATTTAAATAGATAAAAATGTGTCTGAAATACGAAGTGCGAATTTAATGCAGCTGGCTTTCAAAGGAGCACTATTGTATTGTCAGAACTCAAAATTTCAAGTCTACTAGCCAGACCTTAACCACTTAAGGACCGGACCAATATGCTGCTAAATGACCCAAGGGGCTTTTACAATTCGGCACTGCGTCGTTTTAACTGAACAGTTGCGTGGTCGTGCGACGTGGCTCCCAAACAACATTGGCGTCCTTTTTTCCCCACAAATAGAGCTTTCTTTTGGTGGTATTTGATCACCTCTGAGGTTTTTATTTTTTGCGCTATAAACAAAAATAGAGCGACAATTTTGAAAAAAAATCTATATTTTTTACTATAATAAATATCCCCCAAAAACATATATATTTTTTTCCTCAGTTTAGGCCGATACGTATTCTTCTACCTATTTTTGGTAAAAAAAAATCACAATAAGCGTTTATCGATTGGTTTGCGCAAAATTTATAGCGTTTACAAAATAGGGGATAGTTTTTTTTTTTTTTTTTTTTTACTACTAATGGCGGCGATCAGCGTTTTTTTTTTCGTGACTGCGACATTATGGCGGACACTTCGGATAATTTTGACACATTTTTGGGACCATTGTCATTTTCACAGCAAAAAATGCATTTAAATTGCATTGTTTATTGTGAAAATGACAGTTGCAGTCAGGACGCCCACTAACACACAGCTCCTTTCTCTATCTGCAACGTAGAGAGCATCCTGACTCTCCTGTAGTGCAAGGGAGGGGGCGAGCACAACACTCCACACCAGGGAGAAAGCCTCGCATTACTGTGTGGAGTTACAGACAGAAGAACAGGAAGTGAGGATTTCTCAGAAGAAATAAGGACATTTAAAAGCAAAATGGAAGGATGAGGTAAGTGAAGGAGGACTGCACTAAGGTAAAGGAAGCTATTTAGGAAAAAAAATTGTACCTTTACAACCCCTTTAAGAGTTACTCGCCACCCGTTGCCCCACCCAACTTCCAAACTGCAATTGTCATTTTCACAGTAAACAAATCGCTGATCGCCGCCATTAGTAGTAAAACATTTTTTTTTATATAAAAATGCAATAAAACTATCCTCTATTTTGTAAACGCTATACATTTTGCGAAACCAATCGATAAATGCTTATTGCGTTTTTTTTTTTACCAAAAATAGGTAGAAGAATACGTATCGGCCTAAACTGAGGGAAAAAAAATGTTTTGGATATATTTTTGGGGGATATTTATTATAGCAAAAAGTAAAAAATATTGAATTTTTTTCAAAATTGTCGCTCTATTTTTGTTTATAGCGCATAAAATAAAAACCGCAGAGGTGATGAAATACCACCAAAAGAAAGCTCTATTTGTGGGGAAAAAAGGACACCAATTTGGTTTGGGAGCCACGTTGCACGACCGCGCAATTGTCTTAAAATGACGCAGTGCCGAATCGCAAAAACTGGCCAGGTCCTTTAGCTGCCTAAAGGTCCGGGTCTTAAATGGTTAAAGTGGATGTAAAGCCACTCTCATCCTTTCTAAACTACTGCCATAGTGCTGATCTATAAGGATATAGATGCCTCCTGCATGTATCCTCACCTGTCAAATGTCTACCCTCTGTCTGTTATAAGCAGGGCTGTGGAGTCGGAGTCGAGGAGTCGGAGTCGGGGGAAATTTTGGGTACCTGGAGTCGGAGTCGGCAAACAATGCACCGACTCCGACTCCGACTCCTACTAAATTTAGATTGCAATAAAAAAAAAAAAAGCAAGTTTAAATGTCCCAATTCACAAAAAGTTATAATTAATGACTTCTCTACTGTAAGAATAAAGACCAATGCCTCACGTAACCGCAAAACGAACACGTTAAGTGACCGTGAAGAAGCATGCTTTTCATGTGCTTCACTATATGGCACGCAACGCACAATTAGGAGCTGCAATACTTATACTTTCCATAGTGTTGTGTTCTGCTTTTACAGGGAACGCAGCGTCCATGTGTAACCTAGCCTCTCACTGATAAGGGATTAGATAAATATGTTTTTTGCAGGACTAGAGAGTGAGACACTTGTATAAGTGAAGGGAATGGAGGGCCAATAGCTCAAGACTGAAGCTGTAAACCATTGGAAAAACTGCTGTCATTTAGCTAAGGCTATAAAAACTTGTAAACTCCGATTGTTAGCTTAAACTTTAAACATGACTATGGGATTCTCCTAGGAAAATCATGTTTTAGAATAAAAAAACGTTGTTTTCATTGTGTTTGTCTTTTGCTTAAACTGTGCAATACAGTAGACTGTTGGCTTCCCAGCCAGTAGTCCTGTGGTAGGTTGCGTTTCTTTCCCTCAAGGAATGTATAAAATACATTTGCATATAAATACAGAGGAGTCGGAGTCGGGGAGTCGGAGTCGGAAGTACATAAAACTGAGGAGTCGGAGTCGGAACATTTATCTACCGACTCCACAGCCCTGGTTATAAGAACTGAAAAACGGCAGATTCTGTGGGTGGGTCTGTTGTCTGGAGCTCGGTGGGTGGAGTCGTGATGTCAGTAGACTCCCCGTCCTCCTCTACACTTCCCTTGTCAACATGCATTTTTTCCTATGTATTCCTTACACTAAATTCTGCTATGATCACTAACATCCAGTCAAAATCCAGAAAAGTAACCACATGACTTCAGAAAAGGAGTGGGGGTGGGAATTAAAAAAGAATGCCTGTCTCAAGCTAGTGCATGAGATATGTAAATAACCTGTCACTCACAGCAAGGGGGCGGAATGGACAAAGGTTTTTCTCATTCAGGTCTAAAAATACAATCATTTTCATGATTCGCCGTAAAATGAAAGAACTGTGGTGTTGCCAGCAGGGCAGAAGTTGTGTTGAGGTTTCCATAGATTTGTTATAGGGTGTGTAACTGGGATGTGCTCCCTGTGTTGCAGATTCTCTGTCAAGACCCTGATCGACCGATCGTGCTTTGAAACCATTGATGATTCTGCACCTGAATTTCTAAACTTTGCCTCTATTTTGGAGCAGATCCTAAGCCATCGCCTGAAAGGTAACAAATCCTCATCTCCAATCCTATCCCGCTGTTTACAGACATGCTGCTTGTTATTGCTCATTAAAACTGAACTTAAATGATCCGCACAGTTGGCCGTGGAGCTTCCTATCAGATCTATCCTTAGGAAGGTTGTCACTTCTGATACATCACAGTGCTGATTGGAAAATGGCTTTATACTCGGCAATCAATGTTTTTGATTGATAATTCATGTCCTGCGACACGCAGCCCCTGTGTGTTGCATTGAATCTCCCGCAGGAGCTTTTTTTGTACTGATTCTATCTGTTCTCTATTTCCAGCAGCCACCAATTATTCTAAAAAGTTATTACAAACACCATCTACGGAAAAAAGTGCAGGATTCCCACCTATTTACTTCATTTAATTACAAGTTTATTCATTGAAATATATGGACTTAGCAGTTTTTTATACCATACACATATAGGTAGATTCAGGTAGATTGGATTAAATTTAGGGCGGCGTAGCTTAGCCTGTTTAGGCTACACCGCCGTAAATTAGCTAGGCTAGTAGTGATTTTCAATCTACTTACCTTCTAATCTATGGCGGCGTAGCCTCAAACGAGCGGGCGTAAGGGCGCCTAATTCAAATTGGTTGGAGGGGGGCGTGTTGTATGGAAATGAGGCTTGACCTCACGTTTTTTGACGTTTCTTGCTACTGCGCCGGGCGCCTACATTTCCCAGTGCGCATTGCGGCTTAGTACGCCGTACGGGCCTATTGATTTTGACGTGGACGTAAACTACGTAACTCCCGATTCGCGGACGACTTGCGCAAACGACGTAAAAAATTCGAACCTCGCGGCGGGAACGGCGGCCATACTTTAACATTGTTATTCCACTTCATAGGTGGAATAACTTTAGGCCGCATAAGGCCTTACAGAAACAACGTAATTCGACTGCGGCGGGCTGGCGTATGTTCGGGAATCAGCGTAAAAGCTCATTTACATAATCTACGCCGGCCGCAATGGAAGCGCCACCTAGCGGCCATCCGAAAAATTGCAAGCTAAGATAGAACGGCGCAAGCCGGCCTATCTTAGCTTTGTTTAAGCGTATCTCTGTTTGAGCTTACGCTTAAACATACGGCGGCGTAGATTCAGAGTTAGGTCGGCTTAACTACTGATAAGCCGGCCTAGCTCTTTCTGAATCTACCTAATAAACACTATTAGCTAGATTCACATAGAGTTAGGTCGGCGTATCGGTAGATACGCCGACCTAACTCGGAATCTGCACCGACCGAAGTTTAAGTGTATTCTCAAACAGAGATACACTTAGGCTGCATTCACATCTAGGCGGACGAAATCGCGGCGTCTCAGTCTCCACTCTAATTCATCCCAAAGGTGTTCTATCAGGTTGCGTTTAAGACTCTGTGTTGGCCAGTCAAGTTCCTCCACCCCAAACTCGCTCATCCATGTCTTTATGGACCTTGATTTGTGCACTGATGTTGGAACAGGAAAGGGTCATCCCCAAACTGTTCCCACAAAGTTGGGAGCATGAAATTGTCCAAAATGTCTTGGTATGCTGACGCCTTAAGAGTTCCCTTCACTGCAACTAAGGGGCCAAGCCCAACCCCTGAAAAACAAACCCACACCGCAATCAATCCTCTTTCCACCAAATGTCCATAAAGACATAGATGAACGAGTTAGGGGTGGAGAAAATTGACTGGCACGCACAGAGTCCTGACCTCAACCCGATAGAAAACCTTTGGAATGAATTGCAGCGGAGATTGAAAGCCAGGCCTTCCCAACACCAGTGCCTGACCTCACAAATACCCTTTTGGAAGAATGGTCAAACATTCCCATAGACACACTCCTAAACCTTGTGGACGGCCTTCCCAGAAGAGTTGAAGCTGTTATAGCTGCAAAGGGTGGGCCAACTCAATATTGAACCCTACGGACTAAGACTGGAATGCCATTAAAGTTCATGTGCGTGTAAAGGCAGGCGTCCCAATACTTTTGGTAATATAGTGTATATGTGCTTTCATTGATTGCACATGGTAAATGCATAAAGTAAGGATTAGATTGGAGTAATGCACTTTTTTCCATAGATGCATTAAACCTTAGTTTACACTTTGAATCGCCCGAAAAGCGCACAACACATTCCTGTGCAATTCAAATGCGATTGAGTGCAGTGTGAATTGAGTCCATTCATTTTCACAATCGCACAAGTCGTACATGCACCAACTTTGAAAACACACAATAGATCGTGGGTTTCATGCACCACATTCTGGTGTGAATCGGGGCTCAATCAGCCTTTCTCAAACTTTTTACCCTGGAGGAACCCTTTCCAGGACACGGGGATCCCCTGCTAAAACCAGTTCATCGGGGATCAGTGGGAAGAATGACCCCTTACATTCAGGGGCGGATCCAGAGTCTAGTCTCAGAGGGGCACTGCCAGAAAATAAGGTGTTGCTTACAGAACTGGGGGGGGGGGGGTGTCAGGAGGGCACACACAAGGGAGGTTAGGGGAGCACACACCAGGGAGGTCAGGAGGGCACGCACTGGGGAGGTCAGGGGAGCACAGTACGGGGCCAGGAGGGCATGCACCGGGGAGGTCAGGGGAGCACAGTACGGGGTCAGGAGGGCATGCACCGGGGAGGTCAGGAGAGCACAGTACGGGGTCAGGAGGGCATGCATCGGGGAGGTCAGGGGAGCACAGTACGGGGTCAGGAGGGCATGCACCGGGGAGGTCAGGGGAGCACAGTACGGGGTCAGGAGGGCACTCACCTGGGAGGTCAGGAGAGCACACACCAGGCAGGTCAGGAGGGCACACACCAGGCAGGTCAGAAGGGCACACACCAGGCAGGTCAGGAGGGCATACACTGGGGGATCAGGAGGGCACACACCAGGGGAATCAGGAGGGCATACATTGGGGATCAGGAGGGCATACACTGGGGTCAAAAAAGACATGATTAAACAGCCTTTTTTTTACACATGCAGAGGATTACCCCGTAGGTTCCACAGTAAGCATAACAAGCATGTGCCTTACTGCACATATACAGACTGATTTTACTGTTGTGGGTTAAGTAACACTTTAAATCGGGAGTTCACCCGAAAAAAAAAAAAAATAACATTAGATTGATGCTAATTTTGTCAAGGGAAATCGGGTGTTTTTTTAAAATCCTAAGCAGTGCTTACCGTTTTAGAGAGCGATCTTCTCCGCCGCTTCCGGGTATGGGCTGCGGGACTGGGCATTCCTATTTGATTGACAGGCTTCCGACGGTCGCATGTATTGCGTCACGAGTAGCCGAAAGAAGCCGAACGTCGGTGCGGCTCTATACGGCGCCTGCGCACCGACGTTCGGCTACTTTCAGGAACTCGTGACGCGCTGTATGCGACCGTCGGAAGCCTGTCAATCAAATAGGAACGCCCAGTCTCGCAGCCCATACCCGAAAGCGGCGGAGAAGATCTATCTCTAAAACGGTAAGTACAGCTTAGATTTTAAAAAAACACCCGATTCCCCTAGACAACATGAGCATCAATCTAATGTTAAAAATTAAGTTTTCGGGTGAACCTCCACTTTAATGTCCAAAATGTGGTCAGAGGTACATCAATTTATTTGTGACTGTCACTGCAGTAAAAAAAAAAAAAAAAAAAAGACAGTTACCTTGTACTCTTACAAATAGCATTAAAATATAGAATGTTTCCTAATTCGTCCCGCAGATGTTGCTAAGCAGAGTTTCTACTCTCAATAATTTTCCCTAGCACATTGCACACAAAGGCAATCCAGGAAAAAGATCACAAAGCTTCGTGACTCATATCATCGGAATACACAGACAAGCAGCTTCATAGTCTTTGAATCCCATCAGCTTTTGCAAGTTGGAGCTGAAAAGGATGATTGGTTTAACTGTAGCAAAAATCTACTTTTAACAAGATTGCTGTAGGGTGGATGTAGCCTTAAATTATGATTGCTTGGTCTTTAATATGTTGCCTACTTTTCTTTTTTTTTTTTTTTTTTAAGTGTACCACTTTCAGCCTAAGCCAATTCTGGCATTCCTCTCCAACATGTAAAAAAATTTTTTTTGCCACCAAACATTATATATAGTTTTTTAGCAGAGACCCTGGGGAATGAAATGGCAGTTGTTGCAATTTTTATGTCACATGGTATTTGCGCATGGTTTTTTTTTAATAAAAAAAAGCAAAACACTACAGTTAGGCCAATGTTTTTTTGTTTAATGTGAAAGATAACATTATGCTGAGTAAATAGATACCTAACATGTCACACTTAACCACTTAAGGACCGGACCAATATGCTGCTCAATGACCCAAGGGGTTTTTACAATTCGGCACTGCGTCGCTTTAACAGACAATTGCGTGGTCGTGTGACGTGGCTCCCAAACAAAATTGGCGTCCTACAAATAGAGCTTTCTTTTGGTGGTATTTGATCACCTCTGCGGTTTTTATTTTTTGCGCTATAAACAAAAATAGAGCGACAATTTTTAAAAAAATTCAATATTTTTACTTTTTCCTATAATAAATATCCCCCAAAAACATATATAAAATTATTTTTTTTCCTCAGTTTAGGCCGATACGTATTCTTCTACCTATTTTTGGTAAAAAAAATCGCGATAAACGTTTATCGATTGGTTTGCGCAAAATTTATAGTGTTTACAAAATAGGGGATAGTTTTATTATTATTTTTTTTTTACTACTAATGGCGGCGATCAGCGATTTTTATCGTGACTGCGACATTATGGCGGACACTTTGGACAATTTTGACACATTTTTGGGACCATTGTCATTTTCACAGCAAAAAGTGCATTTAAATTGCATTGTTTATTGTAAAAATGACATTTGCAGTTTGGGAGTTAACCACAGGGGGCGCTGTAGGAGTTGGGGTTCACCTAGTGTGTGTTTACAACTGTAGGGGGGTGTGGCTGTAGGTCTGACGTCATCGATCGAGTCTCCCTATAAAAGGGATCACTCGATCGATGCAGCCACCACAGTGAAGTACGGGGAAGCCGTGTTTACATACGGCTCTCCCCGTTCTTCAGCTCTGGGGAGCGATCGTGAGGGGGCGGCTAGAAACGAATAGCCGCGCCCTCGTCCCGGATCACTCCTGAAGCCACGGGAACCGCCGCATGTACCGGGGGGGTCCCGATCGGACCCCCGACCCACGTCTAGGCAGGGACGTACAGGTACGCCAATGTGCCTGTCCATGCCACTCTGCCGACGTATATGTACATGCGGCGGTCCGGAAGTGGTTAATTGCACACACTCGTGGAATGGCGCCAAACTTCGATACTTAAAAATCTCCATAGGCTACGTTTAATTTTTTTTACAGGTTACCAGTTTAGAGTTACAGCAGGGGTCTTGTGGTGGAATTATTGCTCTCGCTCTAATGTTCGTGTCGATACCTCACATGTGTGGTTTGAACGCTGTTTACTTATGCGGGCGTGACCTATGTCCATGCACATGGGGCGCTTTAAACAAACTATTATTATTTTTATTTTTTTGACACTTTCCCTTAAAAAAAAAAATGTGATCACTTTTATTCTTATTACAGGTAATGTGAACATCCCTTGTAATAGGAATAGGGTATGACAGGTCCTCTTTACAGAGAGATGTGGGGACTATAAGACCCCACATCTCTCCTCTAGGCTGGAAAGCCTGACATTATAAAAAAAAGCGATCTTGGGCTTTCCAGCTAAAAAAACTGCAGTGTCTGCATCTGCCATTGCTCCCGACCTCCAAAGGTTATAGAGATGGCCGGGGACCATCTGGTCCTCTGTCAGCTCTATGGTAAACTGCCACCATCGGCCAATTCATTCTCCGACTCCCCAATCGCACAGACCACCCGGGAGAGGCACTATAGGGCAGCGGGAGGGGGCGGATCTCTCCTCCCACTGCCTGTAAAAGCTTGGAATTGCCGGCATAAAAAACAAGATATCCGAATGATGCCTGCAGCCGCAGGTTTTTCGGGGTCTGTGCCAAAAAAGTGGGGCACTCCGGATGTGGACCTTTCTAGTGTCCCGTCTCTATAGGTGGGTGCCACGGTTCGTGGCCAGGTTTAAGGACCCGTGGTCGGACGCGTCAGGCGCGTTGGTGACTCCTTGGGGTCACTATCGCCTAATTTACACCTTCCCTCCTCGGAAGCTTCTTCCTCGCCTGCTGCGCAGAGTGGAAGCTGTAGGGATTCTATCTATCCTGATTGCCCCAGATTGGCTGCGTCGCTCCTGGTACGCGGACCTGGTGCGTCTGGTGGCAGACGCCCCCTAGCGTCTTCCCCTGGGAGTTGATCTTCTGTTACAGGGTCCGATCTTCCACCCTGTTTCACAGCCACCGGCTTTAGTGGCGTGGCTGTTGAGAGCCAGGGGCTTAAGGACCGAGGCCTATTGGGCTCGGTGGTCTCTATCGTGCTGCGTGCACGGAAGTCTATCTCACGTAGGATTTCTCATCATACATGAAAGGCCTACATCTCTGCGTGTGAGGTGATGAAATGGCACCCTCGTACATACGTGGTGTACAGGGTTCTGCTGTCTTTACAGCAGGGAGTGGTTCGGGCTCTCGCCTTAAGTACGGTTAGGAGCCAGATTTCTGCTCTGGCTGTTTTTACTTGCAGCGACCCTTGTCGTCGCACTCCTGGGTGCGTACGTTGGGTCAGGGGGTCTGGCAGGTGGCCCCTCCGGTGCGCCCTCCATTACCCCCATGGGACTTGAATTTAGTCCTTTCGGCGCTTTGGAATGCTCCCTTTGAGGACATTCGGGAGGTTTTTTGTTTATTGTCACAAAAGGTGATTTTATTTCTGGTAGCGATTACCTTGATCAGACGTGTGTCTGTCTGATCTGGCGGCCTTGTCTTGCAAGGCTCCCTACTTGCTCATCCGTAAGGATGAGGTGGTGCTGCGGCCGCAGCAGTTTTTTCTCCCTAAGGTCGTTTCGGCCTTTCACATTGATGGGGACATTGTTCTTCCATCCTTATGTCCTTGGCCGAAATGCCAGGAGGAGGCCACTTGCATCCTCTGGATGTGGTTCCGGCCCTACGAGTGTACTTATCTGTTACGGTTCCGTTCCGGAAGTCGGACTCACTGTTCGTGTCGGTGGCTGGCCCTACAAGAGGGCCTGGCAGTCTCGGCCACCGTTCTTAGGTGGTTCCGACGTATTGTGCTTCAGGCCTATGCCCTAAAGGGGTGTGCGCCCTCCTTTCGGGTTATGGCGCATTCGACCAGGGCGATCGGGGCCTCTTGGGCTTTCCGGCATCATGCCTCTGTGTTACAGCGGTGTTAGGATGCATCCTGGTTGTCAATCCACGCTTTTTCAACGTTTTACGAGGTGGATGTGTGTGCATCTTTTGATGCCTCCTTCAGCCGCAGGTGTTACGGGCAGCAGTTTATGATTGGAGTTTCTCCGTTGAGCAACTCCAGTTTTTGTTTGGGGTGTAACCTGGTTTGCTGTGTTATTTTCCCACCCCTCGAATTTTTTTGACACTGCTTGGGGACATCCCTAATGTCAAAGAAGGCTGTGTCCGTCTATGAACGGAAGAGAAAATAGGATTTTTGTACTCACCGTAAAATTCATTTCTCTGAGTTCATAGACCAGGGATCTTCAAACTACGGCCCTCCAGCTGTTGTAGAACTACACATCCCATGAGATATTGTAACACACTGATATTCACAGACATGACTAGGCATGATGGGAATTGTAGTTCCTGAACAACTGGAGGGCCGTAGTTTGAAGACCCATGTCATAGACTTGGGTCTTGGCACCCACCCCTCCTTGGTTACGGACTGAGGCTCCTAGAGCAGGGTGTGGGTTATGCCTGGGGAAACCACGCCCCCTGGGAGGAGCGGCACGAAGGAAAGGTTTTAACACTTTAAGTGCTGTTAAATTCTGCCTAAACTCTCCTGGTAGGAAGAAGCATAACCCTAATGTCAAAGAAGGCTGTGTCCGTCTATGAACTCAGAGAAATGGATTTTACGGTGAGTACAAAAATCCTATTTTTTTAAAAACGTAGTAGTACTCACCGTTTTAGAGAGCGATCTTCTCTGCCACTTCCGGGTATGGTCTTCGGGACTGGGCGTTCCTATTTGATTGACAGTCTTCCGAAAGGCTTCCGACGGTCGCATCTATCGCGTCACAAGTAGCCGAAAGTAGCCGAGCGTCGGTGCGGCTCTATACGGCGTCTGCGCACCGATGTTCGGCTACTTTCGGAAAATCGTGATGCGATAGATGCGACCGTCGGAAGCCTGTCAATCAAATTGGAACGCCCAGTCCCGCAGCCCATACCCGGAAGCGGCGGAGAAGATCACTCTCTAAAATGGTAAGTACTGCTTCGTTTTTAAAAAAAACTACCCGATTCCCCTAAACAAAATGAGCATTAATCTAAGGTTAAAAATGTATATTTCCGGGTGAACCTCCACTTTAAGGGCGGATTGCAGGCGCTATTTTTAACGCTATAGCGCCTGCAATCTGCTCCAGTGTGAAAGGGGTCTTAAAACGCCTCTCAGTGTTATTCTGTGTGTTTATACGCACACAGGCTTTATGGAGGTATAGGTAGTATGGGCGTTTTCTAGCAGTAAAAAAAAAAACAGGGCGTTCTGGAGCAGCAGCGTTGAGCTGTAAAAATTCCTGACATGGCTTAACACGGGTTAACACTGTATACATCGCGTCAAGCATTGTTAAGCTGTAGTAACTGAATTTGGGAGTGGAAAATAGAAGAGGGCAGAGAAACGCTTCTAAACGGTAACGAAGCTAAAAGCATATTGACACCAATACAAAACGCTTCTAAAAGCGCATTTTTTACAGCCGCTTTTTCCTGGCATCAGTACTGGCTTTTTTTTTAATGCCCTTTGTGCGCGAAGCCTTCAATGCTGCCTTCTCATAATAAAGTTGTCTCCTCTGAGGAGGAACTAAGATAACTAAACTTTAACAATTAAAGCAGGCCATACACGGTCGAATTTCGAACAATTTTTTTTTTCAAAATCAGAAAGTTTTTTTTTTTTTTTGTGATCCGATGATGCCACCATTGATTTTCGAAATTCGGCCAACCAAACCTTTATGTTGCCGGGAATATTCTTTTCTCTCCGGGAATATTCTTTTCTTGCACATGCGCATTTGTTTTTCTATTACATTTCTTGCACGATTCTCCCATCATTGATCAGAAAATCGTTTGTTTTTCAAAAAATTTCCAACATGTCGGATTTCTCCAATTTGTTTGCCGCACGAAAATCGGCTGTTGCTGCAGCCCACTAACGATGCGAAATTCGTACGAAAATTCTTTGATACGATTTTCGAAGGAAAATTCGACCTGACCGGAAATACTGTGTGAAAGTGCCCATAGTGATTTTAAGCTGGAGTTTAGGTTTGGCCATTTTTCCACAGTTGTCAGGGTCTAGCTTGGATCCATGTAGGCATGTATGTGTCATACCTGTGGGATCCCCATGGAAGCTGGAAATAACTGTAGTATGCACCATCAGTGCCACATATCAGTGCCCATCAGTGCTGCATATCAGTGCCGCCTATTAGTGCCCATCAATTCTACATATCAGTGCTGCATATCAGTGCCCATCGGTGAAGGGGAAAACAACATTTTATGACAAAGTAAAAAAAGAAAACATTTTTTTCCCAAATTTTTGACTTTTTTAGTTTTGTTTAGTATACAGGGTGGGTCATTTATATGGATCCACCCGGGTGGGCCATTTATATGGATCCACCTTAATAAAATGGGAATGGTTGGTGATATTAACTTCCTGTTTGTGGCACATTAGTATATGTAAGGGGGGAAACTTTTCAAGATGGGTGGTGACCATGGCGGCCATTTTGAAGTCGGCCATTTTGAATCCAACTTTTGTTTTTGGTGTATCCATATAAATGGCCCACCCTGTAGAATAAAAACCGCAGAGGTGATCAAACACCACCAAAAGAAAGCTCTATTTGTGGGAAGAAAATGATACAAATTTAGTTTGGGTACAGTGTTGCATGACCGCGCAATTGTCATTCAAAGTGTGACAGCGCCGAAAATTGTCCTGTCCCCTCACTCCAATTTGGCCAGGTTTTATGTATTTTCCTTAGGTAAAATAGCTGTAATAAATACCAAACAATTGACATTGATTCTGCGAGATGAAGGAAACACTGAAAACATGACCTTTTGGGGGTACCTGAAGACTGAGGTTGGGAACCACTGGCACAGGTGACACTGAGCCTGCGTGTGTTTTATTTTCTACTCTGCAGAGAGGTCACCGCAAAGCTTTTCCCAAATGTGGCGTTCTTATATACTTCAGATTAAATGCCAGTATTTCTCTGCCCACTTAAAAATGTGAAATTATTGTATTGACTTTAGAAATGTCTTACTGATTTCCAAGAAGTCTTTTTAAAGTTTAAGAAAAGGTGTGCCAATTAGAAATTCAATAATCTTCCATTTCTTGTTAACAGGCTCAATGGTTGCCATCTAGGAAGATATTGATTTTATTTATTTTTTCCTCTGGTTGGTTGACTAAATGATTTCCTGATTATGTTTAAAGGCTCAGTTCACCCAAACCTGATATTTCATATTTGGTATATGCTGGCGCAATTAAAGCTGAACTTCAGGATGGTATAAAAACATAATTTAACTGCTTCAGCCCCGGAGGATTTGGCTGGCCAATGACCGGGCCATTTTTTGTAATACGGCACTGCGTCGCTTTAATTGACAATTGCGCAGTCGTGCGATGATGTACCCAAACAAAATTTACGTCCTTTTTTCCCCCCACAAATAGAGCTTTCTTTTGGTGGTATTTGATCACCTCTGTGGTTTTTATTTTTTGCTCTATAAACAAAAAATAACGACAAATTTGAAAAAAAACACGATATCTTTTACAGTAAATATCCCAATTATAAAAAAAATAATTTTAGGCCAATATGTATTCTTTCATATTTGGTAAAAAAAACGCAATAAGCGTATATTGATTGGTTTGCGCAAAAGTTATAGCGTCTACAAACTATGGGAAGATTTATGGCATTTATATGGGTTACATGTGTACCCTATTGTGTGTTCCAACTGTGGGGGGATGGGGCTAACTAGGAGATTTGACAGATCGTGTTTTCTACTTTTGTAGAAAGACACGATCTGTCTGGTCTCCTCAGACAGTACAGAGATTTGTGTGTTTACACACACAAACTCCCGTGCTCCTGCTCGTGCACGTGATTGCGCTGCCATGCAGGGGGGGCGGGCGTGCCCTCCGGTGGCTCTCCTGGGCGAAGCCGTGTATATGTGTGTGTGTGTATATATATACAGGATTTGGCACAGAAGAGCCATTCTGCTGCAGTATATCTGCGTGAGCCGGTCGTGAACTAGTTAATGCAAATATGTGTTTAAAAATGCAACTATTCCAGATACCTGAAGTGGACTTGCTGTGAGGCTCATGTGAGACTCCTATGTACAGCAGCACTCAGATTGGAAGAGGGAAGGCCATCATGTAGTGTATTTAGAAGTGCTGTATGCATATACTCAGGGCTCAAGTCCTGCGGGAACGTGTGGGAACGGAGTTCCTGCACTTTTTTCACAGCAGGAACTCAGTTCCCTTTGCAGGACTAGAGCAGCCGAGCCACCCGAGCCAATCCTTCACTAAGCGGTGATGCCCAGCTCGAGTCACTGTCAGTGGCAGGCAAACCTTAGTAATTCTATATGTTACTGGCCGCTTCCTGTATATGGATTCATTGGGTAGTGTGCGAGTATTCCGTCACTTCCTCGATGCCGCAATGTCTCCTGGGAGCTTTTGTCATTGTTCCCAGGAGACATTGCGGAGGTCTGACGCGAGATATCGCGGGATTTAGAAAGAACTTGCTTAAAGTTCTGGACTTGACCCCTGCATATACTGTATATGGATGATTAACCTATTGACAGGAGGGGGGTGCGTGGATGGACGGCCCCTTCAGTTTGTTACTTTGCATTCACTGTCCAGTCCCAGGCTGGTGGCAGAGAAGTGACCAGGCTCTTTTGCTTTACAGCAATAGAGAGAAAGCCAGGTAGCCAGGCTGACTCTGTTGTCTTGTGAACATATTCGCCAGCACACCAAGGATCGTTTTAAAAGAACGTCCAAAAAGTTTTTAATGCAAGGAAACGATCACAAAAAAGCAACGTTTCGAGGTCGTCAGGCAAGTGATACATATATAGTGCAACATAATGATATATATAGGAAGCAGTCACCAATGAAACCATGTGAAAATAGAAAAAAAGGAAAAGAACCACCCACCCCAACTTCCTCCTCCCCTCCCCTTATTTTTTTCTACATATTTTCTTCTACATTTTTTTGTCTCTTTATTTAAGCTTTTTTGTTTCTTCCTTATTTATCTTTCGATATAATTTTCGATATTTTTTATTCATTTTTGTTTTTTGTTTGATTTTTTAAATTTTTGCTCTACTTTTATTTTAATTATTTTTTTATTTTTATATTTATTTTTATGTTTATCATTTTTCTTTCATTATTCTTTTTCATTTGTTTTATTTTTTCCACTTTTTTCATTTTTTTTTCATAATTTTTTAATTTTTTCCATTTTTTATTGTTTTTTCATTTTCTTTTCCTTTCTTCCTTTACTGGTTTTCTTTTTTTCCTTCATGTTCACATGATTACTTCTCCAGTTCCCTGCTGGTGATCGCTTCAGCACCCTTTTTTACTGGCTCTCCAGGAAGGTGTGCAATTGGAATATTTTAAGACTGACTCTGTTGTCTGACGGGCCATGTAAATCAATCTAAGGACTATGTGGACAGAAATACAAAACTTTTGGTAGGACAAACAGTTAAGATATATGTATTTCATGTATGTGTTTGGCTGTTTTCCCTGATTGCTTGCAGTAAGTCCTTGATGAGATCCCTGTGTTGATTTTCTAGCTTTATGTATCTGATCTGGCCCTTATCTGCTGTATTTGCTGCTAGATTTTAAATGAAATAATATAATATGGAGGAAGCAAGAGCTGGAGTGTACGGCAGTGACATATGTCAACATATAGGATGGACCTGGTCACCTTGAGCAGTGCTCTGTGGTTGCATTCAGGTAGGTTGGGAGCTATGTAGCATCCATCTTGGTGTTTCATCTACAGAATACTTTATTAATCCCAAAGGGAAATTGGGAAATTGTTATGACACAGACACACTTTACAAAAAAAAAAAAACAAGATCACAACAATAGACTTGAACAAGATGCAAAAACACAACAAAATTACTAATAACAGCCATTAACACCAAATAACAAAATTAAAACTACACTATAAATAAAACATCCATACAATTAAAATACAACATAGAACAAATAACACAGGTCGAATAACAGGCAAACTACCAGATACAAATAATACACCACTTTCTTTAACACCACCCTAGATAATAACCAACACTATACCAACTTACTATAAAAACACAAAATCCTGATCGTAACCCAGAATTAAATCTTCACCTCCAGCCCTCACAGAATTGTATATCTTGATCGCCACAGGCAAAAATGATTTCCTGTGTCGCTCTGTGGTGCACTGATGGTACTCCACAGACTGACCGGCATATTGTAGAGTGAGTGGGAGGAGTTGTCTAAGATTGAACGTAACTTGAACAACATTCTCCTCTCAAACGCTGTTGTAAAAGACCCCAATTCCAATCCAACAACATCACTGGCCTTTCAAATCAGTTTGTTGAGTCTGTTGCTGTCGGACACCCTATTGACGTGTACACACGGTCGGACTTTTGAACGGGCAAAACTCAGTCGGAATTTCCGATGGAAAAATAGAGAACCTGTTTTCTAAGTCTGTCTGAATGTCCGACAGGAAAAGTCCCATGGGGCATACAGAGGGTTCGGAATATCCGATGAAAAGCTCCCATCGGACTTTTACCATCGGAAATTCCGACCGTGTGTACACGGCTTAAGCCTGCTTCCCCAGCATGTCACTGCATACAGGAGAGCGCTGGCCACCACAGACTCCTAAAACATCTTCAGCATCGTCCGACAGATGTTAAATGCTCTCGGTCTCCTCAAAAAGTAGAGGCGGCTCTGGCCCTTCCTATAGAGCACCTCAGTGTTCTTGCTCCAGTCCAGCTTATTATCTATGTGCACCCCCAGATGCTTGTAACTCTCTACTACCTCCACATCCACTCTTTGGATAGAGATTGGGGTTACTGGTGGCTTCCTCTTTCTGAAATCCACAACCAGCTCATTTGTCTTTGTCACATTTAGATACAAATGATTGACCTCACACCATGTGACAAAGTTCTTCACCACAGTCCTATACTCAGTGTCTTCCACGTCCCTGATACATCCCACTAACGGAGAGTCATCAGAAATCTTCTGAAGATGGCAAGACTCTGTCTGGTAGCTGAAATCAGTGGTGTAGACAGTAAAATGTCCCCTTTCATTGCAGATCATGTTTTTTATCAAGAAGCCTTCGATCAGCAATGCATTGGTGGGTAGGTTCTTTAAAGCTCTATCCAGGCTGTAGGGGGACCGCCTTTTTATAAGTCGGATATGGCGATAGCTTTAAAGTTACTGACAGGAAATTCTTTTGACCCACCTTAAAACAGCAATACAAAAAAAGTCTGCTTTTGGGTTCAATACTGCTCTAAGGGCTGCTGGCACAGGGCAGCAAGGGGTTATAAAGGAACTCTGGAAAATATGCCCACAAAAGCAGGCAGAGTGCAAAGCACTGGTCAACAGTATTGCCTGTGTCCTTCTTTTCCCTACAACACAGAAACATTGCATTATTAGAGTACTGTTCCACTTTATGTGGGCTCTGATGTAGATGCTGTTAATGCTGTAAAGCATATAGTGCAGCATATATTTATACTACGGCTGTTACTGATCAAAATTTTTCTGTTCGATAAATTTTTCTTTTTTTAATCGATTAATCGACTAATTTCGATTAATTATAACGCACATACAGATCCAACTACTTTTAGCTGATCTCCTTGCAAGCCGATTCCCAGTGCAGCTACCAACCACTGGAAAAATGGATAGCAGGATACAAAAAACACACAAAGGCAGCGCTCGATGGGAATAGCATTAAAACTTTTATAGTCTTCAAGTAGGTACCAAAATAAATATTGCACTGGAGATAAAATCGATGTAAAATCGATAAACTGTAAAAATGGTGCGAGTAATAGCAAACGGTACCAAAAGCAGTCATAAAAACATGTAGCTAAGTATGATACTGGTATAAAAATGTGTACAACGATACCACTGCTGAATCCAGATGAGGAGGGGTTAACATCAGTCCGTCGGCATGTAGATGTCCCGTGAAGGGAACTATCACAACTCCCAGTAGGTTGTAGAATCCCAGGTTGATAGAGGGAAGTGTAACAGCCCTTGCATGTGGCAGATAGTAAGGTCCCGCCGGCATGCAGATATGAAGGCACAGCAAAGGAGCCCTTCAGATGGACACGGCAAGCCCTGCCGGTGTCCGTGACGTTACTGGATCTCCGACGGAACTTCCTGAAGGCCCAGAAGCCGGCGGAGAGGTGAGTACCAATCAAAAGAATTTTAATCGATCAAAAAGATTTTAATCGATCAAAAAAATTAAAGATTAATCGATTAATTAAAAGTTAATTTGCACAGCCCTAATTTATACATCATAGTATTACCTGCAGTATTGTACAGAGCTTTAGGTTTGAAATACAATTTATTGTAGCTGAAACAACTGTGAAATGGCTGGAGCTGTCCTTTAAATTATAACTGTCCTGTTGACCATTATCAACAAAGTAAGTAAACTAAATTAGTAAATTACTAAAGTAAAAGAACATTTGGTCACCAGAACAAAAGTAGTAGGGGAAATTTCCAATTGGAACAACTAACAGGGACCAGACCCGGATTTACTCCCTTTGCCGCCCCAAGGCTGGGTCCTTTTAATGCCCCCCCCCCCCACACACACACACACACACATCATCACATAGGGGGTCTTCATCTAGACCGGCCCAGGGCACAACACAGCAGGGTACAGTGCACATCAGGGCATGGTACAGAGCTCAGCACATCAGGGCACAGCACAATAGGAGAAAAGGGCACAGCACATCAGGGCACAGCACATCGGGGCACAGCACATCGGGGTACAGAGCACATCAGGGCACGGGGCACATCAGATCACATCAGGGCACATAGCACATTAGGTCACCCCTGCCCCCTGTTGCCACGGCGCCAGCGCGTCCCCTGCACCCACTGCTGCCCCAAGGCCTGGCCTCGGTGGCCTTGTCTGGAATCCGGCCCTGCCAGGGACATCCTTCACTTTGGAGGGATTTCCTCTTCTTGTTTTGCCTATGGGATGGGAAGTAAAGAGAAATCTCCCCAATGGGACACAGATGGCAAAAAAAAAAAATTATTAGGGTTTTAACACTCCAAAAGTGTAAAAAAAAAATCTGCCTTCAGTTCTACATTAAATCCCAGGAAACTGAAACACTTGATATGTGTGGTGAACTCGGCTCTTCTTCCAAGGAACACCTAGTTTTTGTACCTGATATTAAGCGGCACACACATTTTCATTGCAATGAGAGCAGGACAGATAAAAGGAGAAGCTGCTGGAGGTCAGGAAGGTCCTCGCTATCTATCGGAAACATTTGTGCTCTGAAATCAACAGTAGAAAGCTGTTTTTGATCTTGAAGGGAACACCAAATGCCTCGGCATTTGTCATCTTCCTTCAGTGAATTTAATTACGCCGAGTAATGTCCCCTTTCATTGCAGATCATGTCAGATTAATGTTGCCATGAACTTCTACTTAATAAAATTCTTAATTGTTTGTTCTACAGGCACATATTGATAAAATGCCATTTCACTGGAGAAATCGGGGCGGTTTAAGCTTGAAAGAGCCTTTGGGCCATGTCGACTAGGCACATTTAGTGCAATAATGAAATCACATATTTTTTCCAGCAAATTGGTCATTGGTCATGTGACAGCATTAGGTTGTTGTTCTTTACAAAAGGCTCCAGGAGTAGCATGAGAGACACAATACAACGTGACTTATAGAGAGATCTTTGGGTGTATCGCACTTTGTAGAATACATTCCATTGTTGCAGAATGACAAAACAAAGTGACAGTGTTTGGGGCAAACTCTAAAGCCTCATACACACGATCGGATTATCCGACGGGAATTGTGTGATGACAGGCTGTTGTCGGAAAATACGACCGTTTGAATGCACTATCGGACAATTGTCGGATTTTCTGCCAACAAATGTTGGATAGCATGTTTTAAAATTTTACAATTGTGTGTTTTTCGGATTATCCGATCATGTGTACACAAGTCCTTCGGACAAAACTCCAAAGTACAAACACGCATGCTGAGAAGCAATGCTAACCATAACACAACTGTAACGAAATGACCCGTGACACCCAGAGACTTTTGAAGGATGGGGGGTACTCCTGTGCCAGCGTCACTAATGACTCTTGGGTCTAGGGTCACCCTGTGCCCCTTTTGGGCATAGGGTGACTGATAAATGATAATTCATGTTTTGCAGGATATCTTGGAATATTACAGTTTGGTTAATGCTGTCCACAACAGGTCAATAGGATGTCTCCTTCAATGCTTAACCTAGGCTGTTGAGATGCTAATTAAGTCTGTAAAGGTCAGATGTCTAGCTTTTAGGTGTTAATTCAGCCTGGCTTCTAAGACCTTTCATTATGTATGCTTATAACACTGTTTTGTGTGAAAAGTATAAGATGTGGAACGTGACTTGTCAAGCTGTATGCGGAGACAGGCTGTCTGGATACTGATTAGTAATTAGGTCATGTTAAGGATGTCAGACCGGTGCCAAAACGTCTGACATAGGAATGTGTATTATGCAGGTGAATCACTTATTGTCGGAGACGGAACGTCTGGGGGATAATGAACTCCTCTGAATGTCATTATCTAAAAGAATGTGATTGAAGCCCCATTGTGTGATGTGTGGGTGGAGTGTGTCTTTGTTCCTTTGATTACTGTAGCATGTCTGTACTGTATATAAGAGAGCTAACCATTAAAGCATGCATTCATTCATTTGACTCAGAAAGAACAGAGCTTGTCTCGTCTTAATTCTGGGGGAATGGATCGTGTCTGTTGGATGGTTGGAGTGGCGGATAAGCTGTCGTAGGGGCCGTTTGTATGCAAGACAAATTCCTGGTCAACGCTCTTCGGACAAAAGTCATATGCTTTGTCCACAGAAAATCCGATCGTGTGTACCAGGCTTAACATTGCCAGGGATACTTAAAGGCCAACTCCAGGAACCTTGAGAATTCCCCTTTGTAGTGGGGCTGCGTCTGCACTGCAATGGTTAGCTGCTCGTTTAGGTCTAGGAGGCATGGAAAAGTAGTTTATTCTCTGTGTATCACCAGAGGCCAGTCACTTCACTGGGTATATGGAAGAGTTTACAACCACTTTAAGCTTTGCCCATAAAATCTGGACATTGATTGGTTTCTATACAGACATGCAACAGATTTTTGCAAGCTCCAGTTTTAGTAAATCTCTCCTTTATTACATCAGGCTGTAAAAACCTGCGTGGATCTCCCTTTCCGACAATACCTCCCACTGTACAAACACAATAAGGCTGAATATGGATGATTCTTTTTTTATTTTATTTTTAATTTTTTAATCGGGGGCTGATCAAAAAACAAATGTTTTTCCTAATCCACACCATCAAGGTGGATAAAGGAATCCTCCCCACTTTGCCATTGTATTCTGCCAGCTGGGACTCTTCCACTGTCAGAATACATCAATCAGTGCTGCAGCCAACTGGCTGTTTGAATACAATTTTTCCAATATTCCTGTTCGACAAAAGTTAATCATTTGATCGACTTCTGTTGAGTTAGAGCGGCCATAGATGGATTAAAGGAACACTAAAGGCAATATTTTTTTTGTTTAAAAATAACAAACATGTTATACTTACCTCCGCTGTGCAGTTCGTTTTGCACAGAGTGACCCGGATTCGTGTCTTCTGGGGTCCCTCGGCGGCTGTCTCGGCTCCTCCTCGCAAAAGCTTTCCACGTTCATGCGAGCTCCCTCGCATGGTGAAAAGCTTTTGCGACCGCACTCCTGTGATACAGCGGTGCCCATAGCCGCCGACTGTATCACTCGGCCCCGCCCCCCGGCGCGCCGTGTCATCCGCTGTGATTGACAGCAGCGCCAGCCAATGGCTGGGCTGCTATCAATCCTCCCAGCCTAGCCAATCAACAGCCAGGCTGGGAACCGAATGTAAGACGAGAACGCGCATGGGACTTTTGAGTGGAGAGGTAAGTAAAACGGGGGCTCGGGGGGACCAGTGCTATCAGGTGTTTTTTTACCTTAATGCGTAGGATGCATTAAGGTAAAAAAACTTTTAACTTTACAACCCCTTTAAGATTTGACTGGTCCCTGCTTTAGACAACAACATTGTCAACCACCAGCAATACTACATCTTTGACACAAGAACGGGTGGTCAGAGGAGATCTCATAGGCACTGCATTCCATCAATATTGGACAAGACATGAAAAAATGCTCAAAGAGCAGGGATTTTTAAGGCGCCAATAACTTTAAGTCACAACATCAGATAAAAATCATATATTTTATTAAATCAATTCATATTAAAAGATAGAGAAATCAAAAAGATATTTGTGAAAAAAGAAAAAACATTAAGGCCTCATGCACACTGGACATTTTTGGATGTTTTTACAGCAGCCGTTTTTGGCTTCAGACATTTTTTTTCTACAGTCAATACGCTCCCCATCATGTTATCCTTTGTGTCCATGCACAGATTGGCTGTTATCAGCAGTTTTTGGCTGGGGTGTTTTTTGGCTTTGAAAAAAAATAAAAAATATGTGGGTTCTGAGAGGAGTTTTTCAGCTGTAAAAACGTTCTAACGTCAAATGCTCAAAAACAATTTTTTTGATGTTTTTTATCCATTGAAAATAAATAAATACATTTTTTTCAACAAAAAAACCTTGCTAAAAACTTGTCAGTTAAAATAATGCAGTGCTGTATTGCAAAAAAAATGGCCTGGACATTAAGGGGGTAAATTCTCCCCGGGGCTGAAGTGGTTAATGCATTCTATGTGCCTTTTGTGTACAGCAGCCCCCCCCCCCCAGCTTAGCCTCAGCCTCAGCTCTGTCCAGATATGTCCACGAGTCCCTAGGCTGTCCCGGGACTCCCTTACGGATTGGCTGAGACACAGTAGCGATGCCATTGGCTCCTCTGATGTCAATCAAAGTCAGTCAGCCAATGAGGAGAAAAAGGGGGTGGGACCGTGGTCGCAGATACATGTCTGAATAGACATAGGGAGCTGTGACTCGGCTAGGGTGCCTCCATAGCAAGCTGCTTGCTGTGGGGGCATTCGGCAGAAGGGAGAAGCCAGGAGAGCAGAAGAGGGACCAGAGAAGAGGAGGATCCGAGCTGCTCTGTGCAAAACCAACTGCAAAGAGCAGGTAAGTATAACATGTTTGTTATTTTTATTTCTTTTTAAAACAAAACTTTACAATCGCTTTAATGGCCCATACACACGATCCGAAAAGCAGATGACAGATCGTCCATTTTTTATTTTTTTTGCATGCTAGTCGCATATCGAACAGGGAAAGTCTACAAAAGCTCAGAAAAGTCTGGTACGACAGAATAAAAAAATCAGAAGTGATTTCATGTTTTGTAGTGTATTTCTATTGTATTTTTGGACGACAACTGTCCTGATTAAACTAAAATCTTACGAACTGGTATCCTACGAAAAAAAGTTTGCATTTGTCCGATCGGATAATATTGGATAAATTGTCATAATCGGCTCTGCACTAACGATCCGATTATGGTACGATCATTTCGAAAGCGGTATTTTTCGTCCAAATTTTGGAGCGTGTGTAACGGGCTATAAGAATTAACTTCCCCAGTCCACCGAGGGGCAATTCCAAGCAAGCACTCCCTCCAAAGAAATTTGCTATTTGAGACAAACACACCAAGCCTGTGCACAATATGGTTCCCCTATTCCTGCATGTAATCAGTGACCCCATCTCAGGCAGATGTCCGCACATAATGGACAAAGTGCAATTGTTCTTATCAGAGGAAATAAGGCCGTCAGAATAAATCAGTGCCCACGCACTGTGATAAAATATTCAATTTCCTGAGTCTGATGAACCTCCTATAGAGAGGACGCAGATGGGGAAGCTTAATCATTTCATTGAATCTATAGCTAGCATCCCGCCTTTATGTGGAATAGGATCTGATCCTCTTCATATCATGTCCATCGCCACTGAAAGGTATAATCAATATTATGGCGTGGCACAAAACTATTAGGCTTCATTTCCATGGACGTTTTTACAGCCACTTTCTTTAGCATTTTTTACAGCTTAAAAACGCCTGTCCATGTTTGTTTGTTTTTTTGTTTTTTTTGAGCTGGAGCTCAAAAACGCTGCGGCAGCGTTTTTGAGCGTTTTTGCGCGTTTTTTAACGTTTGGCGTTTTTACAGCTCTACTCTGGAGCTTCAGAACGCACTGGTCCTGGTTTTTTTTTTTTGCAGCTTAAAAACGACTCAGCCATCTACAGCTCAAAAACGTCATGGTGGGCATGAGGCCATAGACTAACATGGAGAGCTGTTTTTAAGCTGCAAAAAACGCTCAGAAAAGTGGCTGTAAAAACGTCCATGGAAATGAAGCCTTGGGCTTCATTTCCATGGACGTTTTTGGACGTTTTTACAGCCACTTTTCTGAGCAATTTTTGCAGCTTAAAAACAGCTCTCCATTTTAGTCTATGGCCTCATGCCCACCATGACGTTTTTGAGCTGTAGATGGCTGAGCCGTTTTTAAGCTGCAAAAAAAAAACAGGACCAGTGCGTTCTGAAGCTCCAGCGTTAGAGCTGTAAAAACGTCAGACGTTAAAAAACGTGCAAAAACGCTACCACTGCGTTTTTGAGCTCCAGCTCAAAGAAAAAAAAAAAAAAACATGGACAGGCGTTTTTAAGCTGTAAAAAATGCAAAAAAAAAGTGGCTGTAAAAACGTCCATGGAAATTAAAAATTTTATAACAGCATAGCTAGACTGAACGTTCTTAATAATAATAATTTTGGGCCAAATCCTCAGCCAGGCGGTGTAACTTGACTTTTTCCATTTAAGTTACACCGCCGCAAATTTCCCAAGTTAGTGCCCGATCCACAAAGCACTTACCTGGGAATTTCCAGCGGTTTAACTTAAATTCCGCCGGCGCAAGGCGTTCCTCTTCAAATGGGGGCGATTCCCATTTAAATGAGGCGCGCTCCCGCGCCGGCCGTACTGCGCATGCTAGTAACGTCATTTTCCCGACGTGCATAGCGCGAAATTACGTTACGCCGAGCTTTGTGGATCGCGACGGGTCAATAAAGTTGCGTCGAAAAAAAAAAAAGATGCCGCGAAAAAAAAAAATCAAAACAAAAAAAAAATCGCGTCGCTGGACAGAAGCGTCTGCTTTTACATGGTGTACTAACTTTACACTTTGTAAAAGCAGCCCTAATTTTGCGTTTGCAAACTAAAACTTACGGAGAAAAAACGAAGCTGAAAAGCTTTGTGGATCTCCGTAAGTGCTAATTTGCATACCCGAGGCGGCATTTCGACACGAAATGCCCCCAGCGGCGGATGCGGTACTGCATCCTAAGATCCGGCAGTGTAAGTCCCTTACACATGCCGGATCTTCTGGCTAACTATGGAAAACTGATTCTGTGGATCAGTTCCATAGTTAGAAACAGGGATACGACGGCGTATCAGTAGATACGCCGTCGTATCTCTTTTAAGGATTTGGCCCTTTATTCTTATTAATCATGTAATAAGGAGGCACACTGACCATCAATGCAATAAGGAGGCACACAAACACTGACCAGCAATGCAATAAGGGGGCACGCTGACCATCAAGGTTATAAGGTACACACTGACCTCTAACATAAGGGAACACACAACCATTCAAGGTGGGCACACTGACCACCAACATAAGGGGACACATTCTCTTATTCATTTATTTATTCTTAAAGCGGTTCTTCAGTCATTTCTTTAAAAATTCAAAGTCAGCAGCTACAAAAACTGTTTAATAAACAGTTGTGTAACCACCAGAAAAAATACTAGGTTGTTGCCAACATCCCAAAAGTTTTAAAAATCAAAAAAAAAAAAAAATACCTCCGAATAATGAGACTTTAATGGCAACTAAGGAGTCATCGTGTTAGGATATAAAATTTCCAATATCTTTTACAACATGTAAAAACATAGGCCCAGATTCTCGTAGATGGGCGTAAAACTGCAGCGGCGTAGTGAAGCACGGGGAAGCCGTGTTTACATACGGCTCTCCCCGTTCTTCAGCTCCGGAGAGCGATCGCGAGGGGGCGGCCAGAAACGAATAGCCACGCCCTCGTCCCGGATCGCTCCTGAAGCCACGGGAACCGCCGCATGTAGTGGGGGGGGGTCCCGATCGGACCCCCGACCCACGTCTAGGCAGGCACGTACAGGTACGTTGATGTGCCTGTCTGTGCCATTCTGCCGACGTAAATGTACATGCGGCGGTCCGGAAGTGGTTAATGTGACCTATAAAATGTAGAACTCAGTTAAACAACAAACTGAAATCTTTTAGGTGGAGGGAATAAAACTAAAAAAATAATACTTGTATTGTTGCATAAGTGTGCACACCCTTAAACTAATACTTTGTTGAAGCACCTTTTGATTTTATTACAGCACTAAGGCCGGGGGTTCACACCGTCCCCGCTGCGGAGATATGTGAACCGACCCAAAGAGAGCCAGTGACATTCTACTGCTATGCGAATTGAATGCGGAGAAACGCGCATTCAATTCGCATAGGTGTGAACCCGGGCTACGTTTTTTTGGGTATGAGTCTAGCAGCATGGCACATCTTTATTTGGCAATATTTGCCCACTCTTCTTTGCAAAAACACTCCATATCTGTCAGATTGCGAGGGCATCCCCTGTGCACAGCCCTCTTCAAATCACCCCACAGATTTTCAATAGGATTCAGGTCTGGGCTTTGGCTGGGCCATTCCAAAACTTGAATCTTCTTTTGGTGACGCCATTACTTTGATTTTTTTTTTTGGATGTATGCTTTGGGTTGCTGTCATACTGAAAGATGACGTTCAGCTTTCTAGCAGAAGCCTAAAGTTTTTGTGCCAATATTGACTGGTATTTAGAACTGTTCATAATCTCCTCTACATTGACTAAGGCCCCTGTTCCAAGAAAAACAGCCCCAAAGCATGATGCTGACACCACCATGCTTCACAGTGGGTATGGTGTTCTTTTGGTGATGTGCAGTGTTGTTTTTGCACCAAACATATCTTTTGGAATTATGGCCAAAAAGTTCAACCTTGGTTTCATCAGACCAGAACACATTTTCCCACATGCTTTTGGGAGACTTTAGATGTGTTTTTGCAATATTTAGCCGGGCTTGACAGTTTTTCTTGGTAAGAAAAGGCTTCCATCTTGCCACTCTACACCATAGCCCAGACATATGAAGAATACGGGAGATTGTTGTCGCATTTACAACACAGCCAGTACTTGCCAGATATTCCTGCAGCTCTTTAATGTTGCTGTAGGCCTCTTGGCAGCCTCCCTGACCAGTTTTCTTCAAATTTTTTCATCAATTTTGGAGGGACGTGCAGTTATTGGTAATGTCACTATTGTACCATATTTCCTCTACTTGATGATGACTGTCCTCACTGTTTTCCATGGTAAATCTAATGCCTTGGAAATTCTTTTGTACCCTTCTCCTGACTGATACCTTTTAACAATGAGAATCCTCTGATGCTTTGGAAGCTCTCTGCTTTTGCTGCAGGATGCGACTAAGAAAATGTCTGGAAAGACCTACTAGAACAGCTGAACTTTATTTAAGGGTTAATCAGAGGCACTTTAATTGATGAAAGGTGTGTAGTGACTCTTATTTAACATGAGTTTGAATGTGATTGCTTAATTCTGAACACAGCTAAATACAGAAACTAAAATACAAAACTAACATAACGTGGTTGCATAAAAGGGCACACTTATGCAACCATGTTATTTTAGTTTTGTATTCTTACTTCTCCCCCTAAAAGATTTCATTTTTTTCAACTGAGTTGTACAGTTTATTTTATAGGTCACATTCATGGGCGTCCGCTCCATAGGGCAAGGGAGGGCATTTGCCCCCCCTAGAAATCAGTGTCATGATTCTCGGGGAGGAAAACAGCGGGCAGGAAGCAAGGCGGCGGCATGACGAATTCAATTAAAGCCACTCTCTCTCTCTTCTAGCTTCAGCTGACAGAGAGGGGGAGGGGGCGATCGGGGGACATATACAGTACAGACAGCCCACTGTATCTGCAGTGTTTTCTTATCTCTCTTCAAAGCCCCGAATCCCATGACTTTCTCCTGCTCCATTCTTCTGCTATCAGCATGATAACTTCAGACAAGTTCTCCGTCAACTGTGATAAAACCAGGCTGAATTTTGTGTCAGAGTGGGAGCTATAAATTAGCAGAGAGCTGGTCAATTCACAGCACAGCTCTGCAAGTCTATGTGGGGGGGGGGGGGGTGTGCATTTCCTCCAATCAGCTGTCTCCCAGTGTAAGCCAAGACTACGCTGCTAACTGCTGAATGAGGAATTGAAAATTCTAACCCGATTTAAGAATACTAAAGAATATAGCAAGCTGAAGATAGCAGATATACAAGTAAAACTTATGTAGGAGAATTTGTTTCATCTCTGTGTATCATCTGAAGCTGTTCACTTCACTGGGTTGCGAGGGTTTACATCCAATTTTTTTATAACAATGTTTGTAATGTTTACGTTTTTTTTTTATGTTAATTATATTTTTAGTATCAATTTTTTATGTTCTTATATGTTGTAATAAAGCATTGGAATTAAGTTATCCTAACATGATGACTCCTTAGTTGCCCTTAAAGTTCCTTTATTCAAGGGTATTTTCATAGCTGTTTAAGCCCTGATGGTAAGCAAATATGCGGCGGGTGGGCCTTGGCTCCAAGAGGGCTGCGTATTTGCGTACCAAGTTGCAGATACAGCTATGCAGAGAGCGCACACACTGCATTCTCCTGGGACAGTTACCAGAGCCCAATGAAAAGCTTCTGATCGCTTCTTGCATGCGACCGCTGTGACAGCAAATCATGGCGGTCAAATGATCATAAACCTTTCTCTGCCTTCCGGCATTTGAAAACCCCTAAAGGACTGAGAAGCGCTGGCGCTATGAGGTTAATAAGCACTCGCTCACCTGTCCAAGGATCCAGCGCTGTCCTCATCTGGCCTGTTTTTTCACTGGACTTTGGGTCCCTGACGCCAGCATCTTAACTGTGGGCAACCGGCTGGGACTCCTTGCAGCCTCACAGCCAGTTGCTCACTGGCAATGCATGAGCTGCGCCGCGCTTTGTGAATGGTCCCAAAGTCTTCTAGAAAATGTGATGTCTCCCATAGGGCTGCGGGCAGGATTAGGGGGGGGGGGGTGTTTTGGAGAACTTCCACTCGGATCGCTTAGACAAACTGAGCGGAAGAGGGAGCAGGTACCTGTCAAAACCAGGTACCTGCTCCCTCAAACACCCCCCCCCCAAAAAAAAATCCCAAATATGTCAGAGAATGAGGATCGGAACATCCCCTTAAAGATCTGCTTTAAATCCACAATTTGCTGTTCATACTAATGTCATGGACCTTGGAGTGCTGGAGTGTTTCTACTTGAAATCCTAATTCATGTATTTCAGAAGATGGGACATTACTGACAGTTCATTGCAGGAGATACTGGACACATTACAAGTGGTTTATTTTGTCCTGACTAGGTCAATAGGACAATGACCCTTCAATGCTTAGCTCAGGCTATTGAAATGCTAAGTGGAGCCGGCTTGTGAAATACCTTTTTATTTAATATATATGGTTCCAGAAAAAAAAAGTAGAACATGCTGCATTTTTCCGGCACTGTAACGCTGTAAAACTCATCAAAAACGCACTAGAACACACACTGCATCAAAAACGTGCATGCAGAAAAGCATCTGGATCTCACTCAGACTGCGTTTCTATTGTGTGAACTGGCCCTTATTGTACTTTGACCAATATGCCTTTATATATGGCTGAGCGTGGGGTATCATTGACTGCATGCAGGAATGAGATGTCGGGTGACAATGTTGTCATCTGTTTTTATATGTAATGTTGTCGTTGAAAGGGATGTTACAATCAGGTTATTATACAACACTTAAGAAACTGTCTATATTCCCTTAAACTGCCTAGTTTCTTCATTTTTCTTCGTCTCTTGGGTTTGGAAATTAGCATTAGCTTACAGCTGACGTTCGCATAATATACCGCTGTTGCGGCTTATGGAATTTTTATCAGGTTTTTTTCTATCTACTTTTCAAGCAGTTAATGACCGATGTTCAGTAGCAAGCAAATGTTTGTGAATGAAGCAGGGTGTAAATGGTCTCAGTTTTGGGAATTTTTAGCAAATACACTGATCAGCCATAACATTGTGACCACCAACCATAACTCATTAAGGAATGGACTCCACTAGACCTCTATAGGTATGCTGTGGTATCTGGCACTAAGCCGTCAGTAGCAGTCCTGTAAATTGCGAGGTGGGGCCTCCATAAATGGGACTTGTTTTTCCAGCACATCCCACATTCCACATCCCAGAACTCGTGGTTGTGTTCCTCAAACCATTCTTGAATTCATCAAACCACGCCACCTTCTTCCATTGCTCTGTGGTCCAGTTCTGATGCTCACGTGCCCATTGTAGGTGCTTTTGGCTGTGGACAAACTGTGGGTCAGCATGAACACCCTGACCAGTCTGTGGCAACACAGCAACCTGCAATGCGCCCGATGCCTTTCTATTGGAACTAGGGTGACCACATGTCCCGGATTATACAGGTCTTTTCCGGGCACCTTGATTCCAGGACAATACAGTGTCCCAGAATTAAACTGACACAGCCACCCCCCCAAGCCAAACTAATGCCCCCCAAAAAAGGCTGCCACATCACCGCTTTACTCACTGAAAGTACTTGTCCTGGCTGGGAATGCCTAAAGGAGCACAGTCCCTGCCCCCTGCTTGTGATTGGAGAAATCATAAATCCCACCTCTTGTGTCCAATCACTGTGCTGTGATTCGTTACACCACAAGTTGATTTTTGGGAAGGGGTTGTCCCTAAATGGTAGTTTGGAAATGTGGGTACCCTAATTGGAACCAGCATTCACCTTTTTAGCAATCTGAGCTCCAGTAGCTCCAGTGTTGCCAACCGTTAGTATTTTTACTGGCAGTCAGTAAAAAACAGGCAAATTTCTCCTGCCAGTAAAAGGAAAAGTTTGCCAGTAAAAAATTATGTCTGGGACACTTGGCTAAGTCTGGAGCCGGCCGAGACCATCCGAATGCCTGCTACAGTGTGTTTTGGTGGCTCTGGCAGAGGCAGTGTCTGAGCATGTCCTGTGATGTCATGGTGCAAGGGAGCCAAGCAGAGCGGCCAGAGCCTCGTGTGCTGGTCGGGAGTGGACTGGAGGGATCACCTGGCGTGGAGAGTGACTGTTGCTGTGACTCAGGAGGGGATATGTCATTGATCTGTGCTGCTGTACACTTCTGTCATTGGCACTGTGCGAGTCAGTTTCATATGTGTGTGTGCCTGACCCAATCTAATTTCTTACCCCCCTGAGTCCTGTCCCTGAGCGACTTACTACTGTATATCGAAAATAAAATAATAATTATGTTTTTTTTTGCATTATTATGTATCTTAAATCATATTGCTAATTGCATATTGTATTTGTTTGTAGCCTAAATACTAAAATTTGCACTTAAAACGGTAATTTTCTAACTTTTGGAAATGCCAGTAAAAACTTGGCTGTGCCAGTAAAGTTTGGGTGGTTTGTCAGTACATTTCAGTCTGGTAGGTTGTCAACACTGAGTAGCTCTTCTATGGAATTGGACTACAGGACCAGCCTTCACTCTCCACGTGCAATATTGAGCCTTGCCCATCCACGATTCTATAGCCAGTTCACTGGCTTTCCTTCCTTGGAACACCACCATTTACCCTATATGATTGTCTTTGCCGGAACGGAGGATACTCACTCAAGCACAGAGAGGACATGCAATACCTGAACAACATGAAAGAGATCAAAGATCACCGGGTTTGGGCACCTTTTTTTTTTTATTAAGAAATTATTATTTTATTATTATTATTATTATTATTATTATTTTTTTATTATTTTTATTAAGAAATTAACTAGCAAGGTCTAACTAAATAGGAAGGAAAACACAGAAAAATATAATGAAACAAAAGTCACTGTAAAAATAGAAACTTGGCTTACCTTAAAAGTGGACAGTGCTAGTCAGTAAGGCAGTGGACGGTGTGTGGACAGTGTCAGTAGGGCAGTGGACGGTGTGTGGACAGTGTCAGTAGGGCAGTGGACGGTGTGTGGACAGTGTCAGTAGGGCAGTGGACGGTGTGTGGACAGTGTCAGTAGGGCAGTGGACGGTGTCAGTCGTTTTTTATTTTTATTCTTTTATATTTATATATATTTTTTTCAATTCTTTGTTGACTTTGATGAAATATCCGGGGTCTAAACAGACCCCCGATGTCTCATATTTCTGACAGAGAAAGATACTGAGGACAGAGTCTCTTTCTCTGCAGCCTCAGCTGCAATGGACAGTGAATGAATGGTTAGTGCTCTGTGCTGAGTGGCTTCCTGTTCATTCACAAACGGAAGCATAGTAAACAGTTTAGTGTTTACAGTGGACGAGGAAAAGGGAGCACATAGAGGGACCGGGCAACAGAGAAAAGAGGAATCTGGAGAGGAGGGGAGGGCATTCAGCTGCTGCAGGAGAGAAAATGTAGCAATCGGCTTTACTAAATGTCGCCCGTGAAATAATGCTGTTAATCGAACTGTAATGTTTTTTCTTTTTTTTATCACAAAGGGCTCTATCAGACAGGTGGTAATGCATAGTCCAGTATAGCAGTGGTTAAGAGGTCTAATTTTAATTGTATTTATTTATTTTTTGCTTCAGTATTGACTGTTTTACTATCGGGCAGTGTTCACACTGCCATGCGGAACGGCTCAAAGCAGGGGTCCGGTGTGTCCCTGTCCACCATTTCAGGTCTGATTTCAGCCCAAATTTTTGGCTGAATTTGGACCTGAAACGGACCAGAAAACACACAGGACTCCTGTGCAATTCGCTCCGCAGCCGTCCCAGAGCTGTGTGAACCGAGCTCCAAAGAGGGCCGGTCACAGTCTCGTGACATGTGAATTGGATGCGTGGAAACCCACATCCAATTTGCAATAGTGTGCACCCAGCCTCAGTCTCCTGAGAAGCACAGCAATCTGCTATTCAGGATTTTCTTTCCCATCCCATCAATTAGTTCCCATCATAAACATCCTTACAGGAGGGGAGAGTAGAAAAGCGTCATCTTCAGCTTATCACTGTCCAATGAGCAACCAGGCTGCATACCAGATATATACACCTATAAATATATTCTTTTAGTTGCATCTTTGCTTTTAGCCTGGAGTTCATCTTTCATAAATTTCAGTTCAGCTTTAGTAAAAGGCTCTGTATGGGATTATTGTGAAAAATAATATATTATGGAAATCATCGCTTTTCCCATTCTGACTTTGATTAAAGCTTCAAAGCCTCTTAGAAGAAGCAATTCTCCTGTAGACTTGGAGCATACAGCTAAATAATGATCCCATGCATAAGACAAATATATCTGAACTAGTAGTGATAACATGTTTCTAATGTTCCTTCTAAAAGTTTGCACTTGCAATGTTTCTGTATGTAGCCTTTTGCGAGACCTATAGGCAGTTTGGGATTCAAGTCATGAGTTAAAGGTGAACTTCAGGAAATAGACAAAAGCCACCATTGCTATTGGGCCTCCGGCTTTGAAAGGGGTCAAAGCTTATTTAGGGGTGCAAGGATAAGGTGTAATACTTACCTTGTTCCTGGCTCCAGCAGGCTTCCTCCATTCATACCACTGGTCTGGAGCTGTCGCGCCTCTAAGCACCTTGAGCAGCAGTCGTATGCTCTCTCCTCTGCATACAGATGACGCGGCGACGTGCGCGACCCTGGAAGGTAAATACTTCCACGCATGCGTCGAATCATTACGACGCATGCAAGGGATGGGATCGGACGGACTTATCCGGTGAGTCTGTACAGACGACCGGATAAGTCTGGCGGACAGGATTCCAGCGGATAGATTTCTTAGCATGCTAAGAAATTTTTATCCGCTGAAAATCCGTCGGCTGGATTCTTATCCGCCTGAAAATGTCCGCTAGGCCGTACACACAACCGGATCTATCTGCTGGAACTGATCCGCGGATCAATCCCAGCGGATCGATCCGGTCGTGTGTACGGGGCCTAAGAGGGATCCTGATGTAAGGGGGAGGGCGTTCTCTTGTAGAAGATAATCCGATGGTGAATCTTACTAAATTTCTCTCTTTTGTTTTTTATAATATCATGCTGATTACAAAAGGATCCAAAGTAAAACGTATTCAGTGATTTAATTTGTATGCATTCATTTATATAACTGTTTTTTGTCCTACGAATATCTGTAAAATATATGATGTGGGCCTGTACTGAAAATCTTGGACTGTCTACCTTGAAGAAAGCCTAAACATTTTTTCCATGTGGTAGAGTCTGAAAAACGTACCCTCCATTTCCTTGCAGTCCCTTTCTTGTGTAGTGTATCAGTGAAATATAATATCCAGCTGTTACTTTCCTTAGTAACCCAACAGCTAGGTTAACCAAGACGTACTGACCTTGTCACTCTTCATAAGATATTAGTTTTGACTGATTTCCCAACCTTGTCTTTCAGGTCTTTTAGAAGCTAGTTTCTTTCAATTACATGCAAATGTTAGCGTCTCCCCCAGTGCTTGCCTTTCAAGTCCAATCTTTGACAGCCGGTCATATTTGATGACATCGGCATTTTAAATGCCGCAGAGGAAATGCAATTATGCATATATGCTTTAAAAGAGAGCAGAATGGTTTTATGGCAGGTGAAGCTGACTTTATCACTTTGTCTCGACACATGTCTTATTGGTCTCTCAAATCTGTTTGTTTCATCAGCGGAGATCAAGGCTAACACAGCCTACCCTCCAGGGGATCCTTTGCCCTCTATCAGAATTAGCTAAAAAGCTATGTGTTACAGGTACAAATTGCTTTTTGCAGACTGTTCTTTTATCATAAAAGTTATTTTATACACTTTGCCCTAATTTTATCACATTTAATTGCAAATATTAAAGTCTAACTCCAACTTCTGGACCATGTTATATGTTACACTCGTGTTTAGGGTGTAACATGGGTCAAATCCGATATCCCATTCCAAAACCATGGTCCGCCCCCCCCCCCCCCCCCCCCCACACACACACACACACACACTTTTTCCTTGTGGCAGTACCAGACTTTACTCTTCTAGGAAAGCTTCCAAGAGTCATCCCATTCCAAAACCATATGTGATGATTTCAACACCCACCTCCAATCCCCATTAAGACTATAACAGCCTTCACTCTTCTGAAAAGGCTTCCCGCAAGATTTTGTAGTATGCCTTTGGAATTTTTTCCTATTGAGCCAAACGAGCATTTTTTGAGGTTGGGTACTAAAATTGGACAAGAAGACCCGGCTTGCAGTCAGTTTTTTTATTCCTCCCAAATGTAGAGCTGAGGCTCTGTGTAGACTCTTTAAGGTTCTCCACACCAAACTCATCAAACCATGTCTTTAGGGAACTGGCTTTGTGGATAGGGCCCAGTCATGTGGGAACAGAAAAGGGCCTTCACCAAACTGTTGGGGTGGAGGCAACTCCATATTAATGCCAGCTCATATAGGTTTAATGGTTAGACCTTTGGGGCCAGATTCAGAAAACACTTACGCTGGCGTATCTACAGATACGCCAGCGTAAGTGTAGAGATGCGCCGTCGTATCTATGCGCCTTATTCACAATACTAGATACGCCTGAAATATGGCTTCTTCCGACCGACGTAAGTCTTAGTACGCTGTCGTATCTTGGGTGCATATTTACGCTGCCCGCAAGGGGCGCTTCCGTCGATTTACGCGTTGAATATGCAAATGACCTAGATACGTCGATTCACGAACGTACTTGCGCCCGTCGTATTAAGCTACGCCGCTTACGTCCGGCGTAAGTTTACCCCTCATAAAGCAGGGGTAAGTCATGTTAAGGTATGGACGTCGGAACAGCCGTCGATGTTTACGTAAGTCGTACTTAAATGGTTTGCCTGTAGGTTACGTTCACGTCACAGGCATTGAGCCGGCGTATGTTAGGGAGTAAATTCGACCTGATACATGAGCATGCGCATGCATGCGCCGTTCGTTCGGCTCTTCATTTACATGGGGTTACGATTCATTTAAATACATCACACCCACCTTCCACCTACTTTGAATTAGGCGGGCTTATGCCGGCGCAACGTTGTCGGCGAGTGCTTTGTAAATAGTGATCTTCCCTTTCTCTGTTACGTTGGCGTAGCGCATATCAGATGTGCTACGCCGCACTAAAGATACTCCGATGTATCTGAATCTGGCCCTTGGTGTATAGTGTAAATGTAGAGAAAGAGACAAAGCAAGGATACTAAAAATGGAACTTTCTTTTTCTCTTTTGAGTCTTTAGGCTGATTCCATTGACGAGTACTGGTGTAGCTCTAGGGATGTTATTGCTTTGAAAGCTGTTGGCTTTCTCCATTGAAAACTGACACTAGCTGAGGGATATTTTCCATTTTTTAAAGGTGGAAAACCTCAAAGAAAACGCCTACAAATTATTATGACGTTGGTACATGACCCAAGTGTGGTCACTAAATGTGTCCCCTCTGGTTCCCCTTCATGCTTCTGGGGAAGCAAAAAGCCAGGCAACCTATTCCATTTCTGGTGGTCATGCCTAGAAGCCATATGTTTCAACACTCAGGTCTACTTGAATAAAATATATCAGAGGCACTGCGTGTCACTAACCTCAGCGCTCAAATGGAAATAAATCTAATAGTGTGTACTCTTGCATTCAGTATCATGGTGGTTAATACCAAAGCACATCAGAAATGTTTTAGTCTTATTTTCATTTCACTTTTAAGTTTATTCTCAGTACTCCCATTAGAGTATAACATCTGCATGCAACAGCATGGGAATGTTATTTAATTATTTTAGGTATAATGAATGCTAATGATCATGACTATGATCACGCTGATAAGCATAACAATGCATTGAAGTGTATTAGATTACACTAATGAGATGCACGGAATATGGGCATATCAGAATGCATCCATTGATAACAGTGTACCTTTTTATTAAGTTTTTAATGCATAGTGTTATTAAAGTGGTTGTAAACCCAAATCTGTAACTTTGCATGTAATTAAGTCTCCTAATCCCCCCAATCTATTGGCATTTTTATTTTTTTGCCTACCTGCTTCCTTTCCGTGTTATCGCTATATTCCTGAGTGATGACGTTGATACGAGCATGCGCCGTATCATCGATAAATGCGGCAGGCCGAGACACTGCCGGATACATTCTTTGTGTATGTCGGGGCTGCGTCATTTCCTGTTGTTGACGTCAGCCCCGTCATCTCTTGATGGTTAGGCAGATATTTCCTCCCCACGAGGATCATGGTTACCATGTGACTCCTACATCACAGGGGTGAAGAAGACATTCGTTTCTGGAGCAAGCTGTGAGTCACTATGCCTCGCCTATACCCCGCCTATGCCTCGTTTCCGTAGTAACCGGAAACGAAGAAGAGGCTTGGCTATGTTATTACTGCGCATACGCTGGATTACCGCTATGATTAGGTACTAAGGGCGGAAGTAAATATCACATCAGACTAGGAAGACCACAGTGGAGATGGCGCAGGCGAAGGATACAAGAGAAACGGGGAACAAATAAGACATAAATACAGTAAGATAAACATTTTATGTATATACATAGCGATCAATCGTTTTTAATTTAAGAGGTCTTTCATAATATTAGGAAATTGTAATTAATGTTGGATGGTTTACAACCGCTTTAACCACTTGAGACACGGACCAAAATGCAGGTAAAGGACCAGGCCCCTTTTCGCGATTCGGCATTGTGTCGCTTTAACTGACAATTGCGCGGTCCTGCGACGTGACTCCCAAACAAAATTGGTGTCCTTTTTTTCCCACAAATAGAGCTTTCTTTTGGTGGTATTTGATCACCTCTGCAGTTTTTATTTTTTGCACTATAAACAAAAATACAGCGACAATTTTGAAAAAAATTCTATATTTTTTACTTTTTTGCTATAATAAATATCCCCCAAAAATATATAAAAACTCTTTTTTCCCTCAGTTTAGGCCGATACATATTCTTCTACCTATTTTCGGAAAAAAAAAATCACAATAAGCGTTTATCGATTCGTTTGCGCAAAATTTATAGTGTTTACAAAATTGTGGATAGTTTTATTGCATTTTTATTAATAATTTTTTTTTTTTACTACTAATGGTGGCGATCAGCGATTTTTTTCGTGACTGCGACATTATGGCAGACACATCGGACAATTTTGACACATTTTTGGGACCATTGTCATTTTCACAGCAAAAAATGCTATAAAAATGAATTGTTTACTGTGAAAATGACAATTGCAGTTTAGGAGTTAACCACTAGGGGGCGCTGTAGGGGTTAAGTGTGACCTCATCTGTGTTTCTAACTGTAGGGGGCGGGGCTGGACGTGTGACATCATTGATTGTCTTTCCCTATATCAGGGAACAGACGATCAATGACAGCGCCACTGTGAAGAACGGGGAAGGTGTGTTTACACACACCACTCCCCATTCTTCAGCTCCGGGGACCGATCGCGGGACTTCGGCGGGCGATCAGGTCCGCGGGTCATGGAGCTTCGGACCGGGTCGCGGGCGCTCATGGATGACGTATATGAATGTTCTCCCACCCCCTTGTGGTACATAATGGACGACCCACGCCCTCCGACGAAGACGTGATGACGGAACGCATTAAGGCGTGACTATGCAGCTTACCTGTCACTCACAGCAAAGCGTCATCCCTGGACTCATCGCAGCTAGTGGTTTTCTTAGGAACTTTGGGCGGTGGTAAAACAGACGACTTTGCTATTGCTGACATGCTGTTTTATTTATTTGTCTTGTAGGCACAACTTGTAAGCAGGGTTTTTATGGGCACAATAAAGCAACAGTTTGACACTATGCCGAGCATTCCCTCATACTGTATCTTTACATGTTACAGCTGTCATGCTGAGTTTATCCAAATAAGGATCGCTGAGGATCTAGTCCAGAGGCTTGTGGAACATTGAGAATAAGAGGCGGCTACAGGCTCAATTTATACTTACCGTATTTTCCGGCGTATAAGACGACTTTCTAACCCCTTAAAATCTTCTTAAAAGTCGGGGGTCGTCTTATACACCGGTAATCTAGCATCCTTACCTTATCCTAAGACATGTAGAATCGCGGCCGTACGTTTTTTCAAAAGCCGCGCCTCCTACGTCTTCTGTTCCGTGATAGGCGGAACACTCAGCTTCCCAGGAGACACTGTGTTTAGGACGAGAGGGCCTCCGTGATAGGCGAACACTGCGATTCTGCATGTCTTAGGATAAGGTAAGGGCACAGCGAGTCTGGCATGTAATGGGGCACAGTCTGGCATGTAATGGGGCACAGTCTGGCATGTAATGGGGCACAGTCTGGCATGTAATGGGGCACAGTCTGGCATGTAACGGGGCACAGTCTGGCATGTAATGGGGCACAGTCTGGCATGTAGTGGCACAGTCTGGCATGTAATAGTGGCACCGTGAGCCGAGGCATGACTAATAGGAAGGGGGTAGTCTTATACGGCGAGTATATCCCAAAACCAACATTTTGTCTGGAAAATTAGGGGGTCGTCTTATACGCCCAGTCGTTTTATACGCCGGCAAATACGGTACCTCTGGTGAGTACACACACAAAGGGGTGCTCACTAAGTGAATTGGTGGCGGTATTTAGGCAACAAATGCTTGGGGTATAAGGACCAGTTGGACACAACTCGGCACACCATCTTTCCTTGCACAAACTTTCTACACTGGAGCAGTGTTTATCTCTTAGGCCCCATACACACGAGAGGATTTATCCGTGGATACGGTCCAGCGGACCGTATCCGCGGATAAATCCTCTCGAGGATTTCAGCAGATTTCTATGCGATGGCGTGTACACACCATCGCATTGAAATCCGCGCTGAAATCCTCTGGCGATGACGTGTCGCGCCGTCGCCGCTATTATGACGCGGCGACGGGCGCGACGCTGTCATATAAGGAATTCCACGCATGCGTCAAATCATTACGACGCGTGCGGGGAATCCCTTTGGACGGATGGATCCGGTGAGTCTGTACAGACGAGCGGATCCATCCGTGGGATCCGATTCCAGCAGATAGATATTCTGTGCATGTCGACAAATATTTATCTGCTGGAATTCGGAAATATCCGCGGATAAATATCCGCCGGAGTGTACACACCTTAGAATTTATCCGCTGAAACCCATTCGATGGGATTTATCTGCGGATAGATTCTATCGTGTGTATGGGGCCTTAGTGTATTCTTTCAAGCATGGACATTTATTGATTTATACTGTATTTTTTTTCATGTTTTTTAATATTTTAACATTTTGTATGCAAATGTTTAGCACTGAAATTTCGCATTAATTTTTCACTTAGAGTGATTAATGTTGAGACCTTCAGTCCTGACATACTTTTTAAACTCAGGTCTACTTGCTGATGAGATTGGTTTTGCATGTACAACTTGTGCATAACCTCTGGAAAGCCTTGCTGCATAAACCGATTCCAACTTTGACTAAGGCCCAGAGGAGTCTGGTGGGATTTGTGTTTCTGGCAGCCCTGCAGACTTTGGCCAAGGCTTGGCGCTAACTGTTCCTTCATTTTGATGAAGTTAAAGTGGAGTTCCACCCATAAATATAACATTACATCAGTAGTTTTAAAAAAATGTCATTAGTCCTTTAAGAAAAAAAATATATATTTTTAGATGCCTTCAAAGTGTTGTTGCTAGGCAGAATAGTTAATCTTCCCTCTTCCTGCACCTAGGTGCTTAAGCTTTCTAACCTACACCGCACAGATTCCTGAGAATATAGTGGGTGTAACTTTCCAGGAGTCTGAAGTGTCAACTTCCTCTGACACTTTCGTTGCTATTGAAACCTGATCTGAAACCTATTACACTGCTTGTGCAGCACTGAGCATGTGCGAGATCTGCAAGGCTGAAATCCAGGAAGTCATATGGTCTGGCTTCATGATGCCCACACTTAAGATGGCCCCAGTCAATTTCTATTTTATAAAGTGTCTAAATGCTGTAACAACCTAACAAAACGGACCTAAGTTTACAGACTAACTTTACTAGAATACATTAAGCTTGTGTATTACAGGGGTATTTATATTTAAAAAGTGAAATTGTGGCTGGAACTCCGCTTTAAACAGCAGTTTATGGTCACCATGCAGCAGTTTATGGTCACCATACCAATGCACAATTCCTGGAGGTTTGAGACCCATGGATAACCTACAATGACCACTTTGAATCTTGATTGTCCCTTGCTTTCTTTATGAACAAATTGCACAACCCATTCCTGCAGTGCGTAATGGGCTGGACCCCACGAGACCCCTCCTTGTCTTTTCTTCCAGGCAATTTCTTTACTCTTTTTTTTTTCTTCTTTTGCTGCCTGTGGAGAAGTCTGTTCCTTTTGCAGGCCCCAGAATTTCTCTCCCCTCTCTGTTTTTTCTCCTATCCCCCTTTTTCACTTCCCCATGGTGGGGCAAGGTTACATTTGGACTGGTAACCTTTATTGCCTTGGTGTCGTTTTTGTAACCATGCTGATGTCTTATGCCGCGTACACACCATCACTTTATGTGATGAAAAAAACGACGTTTTTAAAAACGTCACTTTAAATGACCGTGTGTGGGGAAAACTTAGTTTTATGTCTTCTGAAAAACGACAAAAAAAAATTGAAGCATGCGTCAATTTTATGTGTCGTTTTTCAAAACGTCGTTTTTTACTTCACAGAAATTGACCGTGTGTAGCAAAAAACGCCCAGAAGCTAGTTATGAAGCGAGCTTCAATGGAAAAACGTGGTGAACGTAACCTCGCTTTGCTAGAACATTGTGAGAAAAACGATGGTGTGTAGGCAACTTCGTCTTTGAAAATTGAAGTTTCAAAAACGTCGTTTTTTACTTCACAGAAAATGACGTTTTTTTCATCACATAAAGTGATGGTGTGTATGCGGCATTAAAGTGGAGTTTCCATCCCAAATGTTTTTTTTTTCATTATTGTGCTCATTAGACCTAAAAAAAGTAAAAAAATATAAAAACATAAAAAAAATGCTCCTGGGAAATGTGTGTCATAATTTCCCAGGATGCAGTGCGCTGTCCAATTATCACTCCCCATCCAAGACTTCCAGGAAGTAAGTGCCTGTAGGCTTCACAATGCCCACAAGCAAAATGACAACAGTGTGGACATAGTTTTATAAACTATCTTTTTTGAATATCTATGCGGATCGGCGGCGGATTGTAAAATAGTAAGTGACCGGATTTATATTATAAAAACGCAGGATGAAAGGACATACATTTAAAAAATGCTAATTGTGGTTGGAACTCTGCTTTAAGCCTCATACACACAATCGGACTTCAAACAAACTTTTCCGTGGATTTTTGTCTGAAGGGAGTTGGCCGGGCACAGCCATAGCATACACACGGCAAGACTTTTCTGAAAACTTTCCCAAAATCACGTGGTTTTTCGTCTCTTTACCGCCATCCTTTGGTCAACTTCTGCTATTGTTGTTTGATTTTAACATTGGTTCTGGGCATGCGTGTTTGTACTTTTAAACAAAAGACCGATGGATTTCTGTACACACGGTCGGACTTTGCACCATTGGACTTTTGTTGCCGAAAAGTTTGTCCGTTTGCAGGGCAAACTTTTGTCCAATGAAAACCCGAAAAAGTTTGTCAGATGGAGCGTACACATGGTCGGATTTTTTGGAAAACTTGCTCATTTTAAGGTTTTGTTGGCAAAAAGTCTGACCGTGTGTACGAAGCTTTAGTAATGTACTAGTCAATATCCTTGACAAAAGCTATGTCTTTTATGTGCTGCGCACATTTTTTTTTCAGCAGGAACTTGGTGGAACTCGGTTTCACCACCTCTGGCTCAGGCTCTCTGCTTCCCGTTCACCTCTATCACTTTTAAACACAGAAGTCTACAAGTGACAGTTTGTCTCCCAATAGCTCCCGCTCAGTGCAAAATTGGGGCAAGGGAATGGCAGGTGCCCAGGGTACAGTGTAGATGCTGACACCCCCACTGGATGATCTCCCCGCATTCTGCCCCTTTAAGACCCTCCCACTGTTAGAGAGACCCTCCCAATGGGGGGGTAAGAGGGGTTTTTGGGGGGTTGTGGTTGGGTTCCTGTACCTATTTTCTATAAAAAAAAAAAGGGCCGGTATATGTTTGATGGACAACAATTACGTTTCTTGCCTCTGATGCTCTTTGTAGGCTGACTTCAAGTGTATTTAGCAATTTTGTACTACTTTTCTTACAAAACTAATATTCCAATAAAATACTTAGTAACATAAAGGTGTAAATCATCTAACGTTTATATGTTTAAAAAAATATTACTGGCTGTTACAGAAAAATGACATTACTATAGCATAAAATAAGAATAGTCACTTCTCCTTTTAGAGAGAAATATGTGATGGAAAATACAGAGGTATTTATTTTCCTCTCAAAATAACATTTAAGCTGTGAAAATAATAGAAATTTGTTTACAGCAGAGCCTTGCGCTAATTTAGTTTTTCCAATTAAACGGGAAGAACGATTTCTCCTCTGGACCCATGTCTCGCATTTTAATACTCTTCAGATCTTTTTGAATTACGGTGGGAAAAAAAAGTCCTCTTTTCTGAGATGGAAATGGCAGGAAGCCAATGAATGTTTTTTTTTTTCATCCTCACCAAAGAATATGTTTCTTTCCTCAAGAGCTCAATTGCAAGAAGCCTAATTTTATTAAATGAGTGTTAGCGCTAATTACCTACAGAAGAATAAATCTCATTAGAAAAGGATGAATCTTTAGGTAGATAATTAAGATTTACTAAACAAAATTGGCTTCTGTTTGGGTTGCTTTTTATTTGTGTGTTACTTGTTTAGGTTCCTGTAAATTAATTAGGTTTTTATATTTGGTTTTCATAATTTTTTTTTGGCCATCCTTATTATATACATAAAAGGCCGGTGTGTGAGTACGCCAAGTCTTCTTTACTCGACTTTCCGTAAATTGGTGTATGTATCAAATGAAAGACTATCCAAAATTACAAATCATTTGCCAGTTAAAGAGGAAGTAAAGTCTTCTTCTTTAATTGTACCTACAGATAAGCCTATAATAAGGCTTACCTGTAGGTACTGTAAATATCTGCCAAACTTGCACCGTTTAGGAGTGGGTCTGGTGCCCCATCTATGGTGGGCATCGATTCTCCCGACTTCACCAGCGGCGGTGACAGCTTTCCCTTCCCCTGCTCTCCACAGGCATCACATCGGCTTCCTTTTCTTTCCTCCTCCTTACTCGGCGGCCAGTTTAGACTCTCTTCTTTTCGGCCAAACGGAAAACGGGTCTCAGATCTGCTACTAATTGGCCGGATTGAGGATCAGTGTTTCAAGAGTGAATATTAATTTGCTCTTGTAACACCTGGGTGGGCTCACTGCGCCTATTTTGAAGCCTATTAGAGCCTCTGGCTAATCAGGTGCTTCAAAGAAAAACACCCCCGGCACTGTAATTCACGCGCCCGGCGTCCTGAAATAGGCTGGATACATGAATAGGGGGTGGCGGCGTCCTTTCAAAATAGCGGCCGTGACACGTCATTCATTGGAGCTGTGGGATAGTCTACGTGGCCCTTTTAAATTAGTTTCTCCTCATGCTCCTTTACTTTCCTTTATAGGTCACCCACTTTTCTACCCTGCCTTTCTGCCTTTACCGAACCTAGTTCCTTTCGATTTTGGTCTCAGGCTGGGTTACACCGAATCTGCTATCTCGCTTCTAATACCACTCTTAAAACGTTTCCAGTTCTTCAAACTCAAGCTATGTTACCCGCTAATGAATACTTCCATTACCTCCAAATAGCCCACTTTGTCCAATCAGTGATAGGTGTCTGTTCCTCTTTGGACAGTTTTTCTTTTTATGAAAGTATCTGTAACTCGGATCCACATGCCCCAGGTATCATTTCACGTATCTACACCCACCTCACTTCCCCTCCAGCTGATCTTCTCCTTTACGCTGTACAGTGGTCCAAGGACCTACAGGTCAGGCTGGATGTAGACGACTGGTCAAGAATATGGGCCAGCACAAAATCTTCTACACAAAATGTAGTGGCTCTGGAGGCCAATTACAAGGTTCTCATGCGGTGGTACCTTGTTCCCGCAAGGATTTCTAAATTTCTGCCATCTTACCCATCTGTATGTTTCCGAGACTGTGGGGAGAGGGGCACACATGCCCACATTTGTTGGTTATGCCCTGTTGTGCAACAATTCTGGACGACTATATTCCAAATTGCTTCCACATTACTCCATGATACTCTTCTTCCTGATCCATCCCTGGCTCTCTTAAATTTTGTACAAAAAGATTATACAAGGGCCCAAACTCGTCTCCTCCTTCAATTAACCACAGCTGCTAAGCAGACAATAGCCAGAGCCTGAAAGACCCCAAAATTACATATAGCTGAAGTAAAGAATAGAGTGACCCAGGCGATGATCCCTAGTAAAATTGAAGCCACGATCTTGGACCAAATCCCCCAACACTGCATAATTTGGACTCCGTGGGTGGAGAATTTTCTCCCTCCAAATTTTGATGCTACTCTGCTCGAACCGTAATTTTTTTTTGAAAGATAGTTTTGTCCGATACAATGATCCTCCGGGGATACGTGCGGTCCCGCCGACACTTCTTCTCTCTTTCTTTTCTCCTTCTAATATCTCTTTTCCTTCTATCTTTGTTTCCTCTTCCTTTTTCTCCTTTCTGGACTTGTCCTATTATCTCTTTTTTCCTGACTCAGAGTATATGCCTTTGGCTTACACTGATATTGGATTGGAGCTACTCCCTTCCCCTTTGTATGCATTCTCTGTCATCTAATAGGATGTTTACAGCTGTTATTATCACTATACTTCATTTGACTCTGGCCTGTGATAATGTACGTTGTCTATGTTTGGAAGGTTTTGTTGTTATGACTATTGATCTAACCCAAGATTTACAGTGAAATGTGTTTTATAGTTCCAACCAGGACTATTTTCTTTATCGTACATCACGGGACACAGAGAAGCATAGTAATTACTATGTGGGTTATAGAGAGTACCTTCAGGTGTGGACACTGGCACGCCCTTAAGGCAAGAAGTTCCCTCCCCTATATAACCCCTCCCATACCGGGAGTGCCTCAGTTTTTTTGCCAGTGTCTAAGGTGTTGGTCACGAGTGAACATGTGCTCCAAGGAGCTCCACTGGAGGGATCCATATTGGATGTAAAAAGCCTCCATGAAATCCGGATCCGTCCAAAGTGCTTCTGAGCCAAAGTGGACGGTACCCGGGCCCTGGTTAAGAAGAACGGGGTTTGGCCTGTAATGCTTCTCTTTGAGAGCTGGATCCTGGTTATTCAGTACTTTGGTCAATTTCCTAATACCAAAAGTTTACTGACAGGGTGCGATATGGGTCCAGGGGTGTGGTGTTCCTGTCCATGGACCCCGGTCCCTGAAGGTCTATAGACGCTGCTCTCCGTGATGGGTGAAGATTGGACTGTCTGTTTTTGCAGAGTCCTGCAGCGTTGGATCAGGTAAGTGAAGGTGCTTCAGGACTTGGTCCTAGGAGTAACTTTCCTTTATTTGAGTCATTATGTTTGCCTAAAGCTATCTGTCTGTGCTTCTCCTATATGGTCCTGTGTGTTGTGGGGAGGAGGGGTATCTCTAGTCAGGTAGTTAGCCCCTCCTGTGCAGGTTAAAGCAGAAAAAAGTTGTCCAAAATGTTTGGCTTCACTTGGCTTACCTGGTCCTCACATGGAGCCGTGGTGTTCCATCCTCATGCATGAGCGCGTAGCGTCATGCGCGCGCGACATTGATGTGTCTTAGGCGCACGCGCGCGCACAAATGAATTTTTTGTACGCTGCTTCAGTGCGCACGAATGTGCGCGGCGTGCTCCGTGAGATGCGTGTGACGACATGTGCGCGCGTGCGGCTACGTGTGCGCGCGTAGCCTCGTGGTGCACGCCTAACAGCGGCGCGTGCGCGTGCGCGCAGGGGGTCTATCTCAGCTGTTCTCTGTGAGACTTGAGATTACAGGACAGAGCAGGTCAGGTGATTACACCTAGTCCTTATATGCTCCAGTCCACCTAACTGGTTCTGGCTGACGGTGGACACAGAGATCTTGTGCACATACTTTCAGTATTTAGTACTGGTGGTGGACAGTGACATCTGCTTAAGGCGCATAGTGGGCTCTGCACCTTGCCAACCATCAAATAGCAGCGTCAGTGCTGGTCTATAGGTTCGCAAGTAGTTGCAACTAT